>NC_139030.1:45499126-45609140 GCF_964662115.1 Mustela nivalis
TCAGAAATGTACCATAAACAGCATGTAATGAAACTTAATGATATTGGTATAATTACATTTATGTACCAACAATTTAGTAGAGAATACATTATGATTATGTACGTATGGAAAATCTAGTTCTGCCCAAATCAGGAATACTGTGCTTCTCTCCAAGTCTAGTTTTGAACTTCATGTGTTTTTCTGTATTTCTTCTTTTGTTTAATATGGCCCAAGAAACAGAATAGTTTTTGCATCTGATGTTGTTGTTTACCTCATGTGTTCCATTGTAAAATAACCCGTTTCCTCTCTATCTCTTCTTTACAGGCTGCTGGAAAGTACAGACAACAAGGCAGAAATTATATTGTTGAAGATGGAGATATTATCTTCTTCAAATTTAATACACCTCAGCAACCGAAGAAGAAATAAATTTTAGTTATTGTTCAGATAAATGTCCAACTTCCCAAAATGGATATGATTTTTTTAAATTAACATTTCTGAAAACTGAGGGGAAAATAAAGTTGGGGGATGGGAATCTTATAAAAACAGAATTATTTTTGTTTTAAAATTAAAATACTGTGTACCTCCAATGAAATGCAAGTTCACTGAATGTGAACAGCTTTGCTTTTCACGTGATTAAGACCCTACTCCAAATTGTAGAAGCTTTTCAGGAACCATATTACTCTCATGATACTTCATTAATCTCCATCATGTATGCCAAGCCTGACACATTTGACAGTGAGGACAATGTGGCTTGCTCCTTTTTTGAATCTACAGATAATGCATGTTTTACAGTACTCCAGATGTCTACACTCAATAAAACATTTGACAAAACCAGCCTTGGTGTGTTTGGGGATGTCTGTATTGACTGGCTGTGGCGTGCTGAATGCGATACGGCACCTGGTGGCTGCTGATTACAGAATTTCCAGGCGTGTGTGTGACACAGTCACTGGCAGTGTGGGGCAGCTGCAGTTGTATCTGAAAAGTGAGCCTTTCATGGGAATCAGAAGAATAGTATACCAGGGATTTGTCTCAAGAAAGTTAATTAATTTGTAGATGGACAGTTTTTGAAAGATGATAGCAATGACGTTACGAAGGATGTAACATAGATAGACTGTGACCAAAAAGAAAACAATGCTGGGGAAAAAAATCCTGCTTCAAAAATTAAGGGATTTTTGTTAGTTCTGACTGTACTGAGAAGTGTATTCATTTTTAATATTTCCTTTGAAATTACAGATTCATTGTGAAAACTCTATCCCATTTGTGTCTGGTGGGTTATATCCTTGTTTCAATTCCACAGTGAGTGTCAAAGTCCACTACTAAAAAGATTAGAGCTTGAAATCTATACCTTTTCTTGTATTTGCTGTTAAGATATTTTAGACTAGTTAAAATTTTAGTGTGCATAAGTTAAGCACTTTTGAAAATTATAGTGGAAAACTCTGAAAGAAAATGGTTACAACTCGGCCATTTGGAGACTTTTTGCCACGTTACCTTCTTCTCTTACGATGATAGTAGAGTCTCCTCATCCCTGAGCCTCACTTTCTCTCCAATGTTCGCACTCTGGCACAACCTCCCTTGTCCCCATCCATAGCCCATCCGTGGTGGTCTGTGATCGCAGGACCATTTCAGTGGAGGGCAGACTCCGTGGAATGACATTAGCCCCCGTTATCACTTTGTCACATCAAAGATAAGGAAATAGCAAAACACACACACACACAAACTTAACATGGAAAGTTACTTAGCGTAGCACAAAAGGCAAGAAAAGGAGTAATTTTAAAGGAAATATGGCTTTACATAGGAAAGGATGTTTAAGAGAATTGGTTTAAAAAATGAAAAAAAATAAAGAATTGGTTAAGTAATGAATAAAATTTAGAAGCTCTCTATTGACTATGTTCCTTTTGAGAATCAAATGCCGGTCTTCTGCTAACATAAAAAATTAGTAAACAAGAAAAAGAATCAGTGGAAAGGTTTCTTCTGATTTATTCTTATTTTTTATATTTTTTCAAAGATTTTGTTTGTTTGACAGAGAGACACAGAGACAAGCAGGGGAAGGGGGAGAGGGAGAAGCAGGCTCCCCGGTGAGCAGGGAGCCGGAAGCGGGGCTCGATCCTAGCACCCTGGGACCACAACCTGAGCCAAAGGCAGACCTTAACGACTGAGCCACCCAGGCACCCAGAAAGGTGTTTTTTAATTTGTTTGTTTGTTTTTAAGAACTAAATAAAACAGAAAACTCAGGCACAGGAGGAGCTGACCATGTTTGCTATGAAAATTGTTATTTTTTTGTATTGGAAGAATGTATAGATCAGTGGATTTGTTAAAGATTTCAGCAATATAAGAAGAAATCAAATCTCTTGCTTTTGAGTCTTCTCCAAATTGCATAGACTTCTTAGAGAAGTTTGAAATCTCATTAAAAAGCCTTTAAGGTTGTGTAATTTTCCTTTCTGCCTAACTCCTAATGTGATAATTGTGCATTGTAGAACAGAGCCATTAATAAGAGAAAGAAGTTAGTTTTGAGGTAGCTGTATTCGTTAGGGGCTAAAATTAAATGCCAAAAATGTTTGATGTGGTTACAAGTTCTTCAACATTATACGTGTACAAAATGTATTTTCTACAAAAGTTGAGAATCCCAAGACCTTTGATATATATAAATAACTGGGTACATGCCTGCATCTTCATGTTTTCCCTCCAATACTGCTGATAATGGATGGATTTTTAGGATTACAAGTGAATACTTTTTCACCTATCTGTAGATCCATCTTAGTCAAATTTGTGTTAGAAGGGATTAGATTTGTGCCCAGAGCTTGAATGAAGTGTGATGGCACTTGGTTTAGTTCTATCCTATTGCCTTCATAGTTTGCCCTGTGGGCATGGCTCAGATTAGAGCCAGAGCCCCTCAAAGAGCACGGATACTTCTCATCATTTACATAGTTATGAGTGAAGCTTCTGTTCACTTAGAAATTTCCAGTTCTGTTTGGAGAACAAGTCGTCTTACTCATGATAAATGAACTTCCCACATCAAAACCCACATGGAGGGGCGCCTGGGTGGCTCAGTGGGTTAAGCCGCTGCCTTCGGCTCAGGTCATGATCTCGGGGTCCTGGGATCGAGTCCCACGTCAGGCTCTCTGCTCAGCGGGGAGCCTGCTTCTCTCTCTCTCTCTCTCTCTACCTGCCTCTCCATCTACTTGTGATCTCTCTCTGTCAAATAAATAAATAAAATCTTTAAAAAAAAGAAAAACCCACATGGATGTTTGTGTCAAGTTCTCTCTTTGTATTATATTCTCAAAGATTCTTTTTAACAGCTCTATCCCCTCCCATTCAAAGAGTCAGAGATAGACCGGGGCCCCGACTAGGTCAGTAGAGTATGTGACTCTTGATCTTGAGGCTATGAATTCAAGTTCCATGTGAGGTGTAGAGATTGCTTTAAAATAAAATCTTCCAAAAAATGAAGAATCAGAGACAGAAAATACCTTCTTTCCCTGTTTCTTACATTTTTAGGACTAGTCTACTTACATATATATATTTTTTTATTTTTAAAAGATTTACTTATTTGAGAGAGAGCAGGCAGAGAGAGTGACAGGGAGAAGCAGACTCCCCGCTGAGCAGGGAGCCTGATGTGGGGCTCGATCCAAAGACTCTGACATCATGACCTGAGCTAAAGGCAGAGGCTTAACCACTGAGCCCCCCAGGTGTCCTCTACTTATGTATACTTAATGCTCTTTTTATTTTGCTGGAGATTTCAGAAATGTGTGGGGTTTTAAAAAAGATTTTATTTATTCATTTGAGAGAGACAAAGGGAGCACAAGTGGGGGGAGAGGCAGAGTGAGAGAGGGAGAAGCAGACTTCCCGCTGAGCTGGGAGCCTGACACGGGGCTCTATCCCAGGGCCTGTGAATCATGACCTGAGCCAAAGGCAGACAGTTAACAACCTGAGCCACCTAGGTACCCCCAGAAATGTTGTTTCTAATGGCAAACTGCTTAGGGAAGAAAATTGATCTCATTTTAAGCTTTTTAAAAATGCACTATGATGATAGAAAAAAAGGGCTAGGTGTGACTTTTTGGTCTCCTAATTGATTTGGGGCCCCTATAAAAACAGAGTTTTTGAATTGCCTTCCTGATCGGTGAATATCCTGAACCACTTGTAAATCAGTATCTCAATAAGAATCCCCCTGTTGCAACAAGGAAATACATATGTTTAAAAAAAGAGGGGACACCAGGGAGGCTCAGTGGGGTAAGCCTCTGTCTTCAGCTCAGGTCATGATCTCAGGGTCCTGGGATCGAGCCCTACATCAGGCTCTCTGGTTGGCAGGGAGCCTGCTTCCCCCTCTCTCTGTGCCTTAGTCTCTGCCTACTTGTGATGAATGAATGAATGAATGAATGAATGAACTCACTTGACCATGCAGGCAGCACATTAGAGTTCTCAAACCATATGCCTGCATGGTCCTTGGCTTTGCAGGCTTCCGGACCTGTTTTCTCAGCTCAGTCTCTGCTCTGTGTAACATTTTCCAAACTTCTGAGAGTCTAATTTCCAAACTAGAATGTCAGGTTCTTTCATGTACAGTAAAAGATGTTTCTGATATATAAATAAGAAATGGTGTAGGAGCTCATACGAGTCAGGAGGCCAGGGTTTGAATCCAGGCTGTACTGCTTCCTGGTTGTGCGACCTTGGTTAGGCAAGTTTCATTTCCTCAGATCTCAAATAGGGGTAATAGGACCTCCCTCATGGGGTGATTGTGGAGTGAAATGAGTTTATAAATGTACGATGTTCAAACTGCTTAGTGCCGGGGCGCCTGGGAGGCCCAGTCAGTTACGCGTCTGCCTTCCACTCAGTTCATGATCCCAGGGTCCTGGAATCAAGCCCCACATCAAGCACCCTGCTCAGCGAAGAGCCTGTTTCTCCCTCCACCTGATGCTCCCCCTGCTTGTGCGCCCTATCTCTTTGTCAAATAAAGTTGTAAAACATAGACAAAAACTGTTTAGTGCCTAGTAAGGGCTTACTAAATGATAGCAATTCTTTTAATTTATATTTGGAATGCTTTCTTCCAGTGTCTGTATCCACTCAAGTTAGAATTATACAACAGAAAGTTGCTTGGCAAGTGTAAATTAGAAGAAAGAAATGTAAATGTTCTTTAGGAAATCACTTGCAGGGCTTCTAAAGGATATCCCCAATTGGGACACTGTGTCTGCTTGACTGCTAAGTCATTTCATCAGTCCGGCCTCTGTATGGTCGCACTGAAGAGACGATCACAGATAATCATGGTATTTCTCCTAAGGACACCTAAGAATGGGAGGTACTAGGGAGATTTTCCTATTTAGTATCACAGCTTTCCAAGCTGTAGGATGGGCAGCAGAGGTCTTCTGTGACACATGAGAAGATCTCAGTGACCATAATTGAGATTCTCGGGTCCAGCTCTTCCTTTCACGCTATATTTGTGCTTCTCAAACCACAGCTTGCTTTGATGCCATTCTGGTGAGCGTTTCTGTATCTGCTTTCTTATCACATATCAGGGAGTTGCTTCCACTTTTGGCAAGCAGCTAAGGAGGGAAGACACCTTCATACGGTGCCCGTGTCTGTGGCCTGTTTGAAGGCATAGAGCCACCCAACGAGGTGAGTGCATTCTGTTGCCACAGGAGTGTGGGAAGGACCGATCGACAGTGACGTGTCTGAGTCTTTGACACTCCTTCTGGTCTTTGTGCAAATTGCCATTTTTTTTTTTTTCTGGTGAAATAAACCACCTTGGTTGACTTTGAGTACAAGGAATGGATCGCATCTTCATTTTATTACATCTCAACTCACATTTTCCTAGTTCTCTGGATAAAGTTTTATAGAGCACACTACTCTCCAGGTCATAACCATGAACTATCTGCTTGAAGGAGGTGCTTTGCAGAGTATTTTTATCAACTGTTGATTTTACTCTAAGAAATGACATTATATGAGGGTAGGCTGGTTTGCTACAAGAATGCATTCTTTCTTCGTCATAATTTGAACTGAGTGTAGCTGGGCACCTGGCTGTCCTGCTACAAACTGTTTCTCAGCTTCTTAGCAGCTAGGTGGAGATCACATGACAAAAATTCTGTCAGTGGAGGGACGCCCGGCTGGCTCAGTTGGTTAGGTGGGCCGATCTTTCGTTTGGGCTCAAGTCATGATCTCAGGGTCCTGGGATCAAACCTGACATCTGGCTCCAAGCTCAGTGGGGAGTCTGCTTGAGGATTCTCTCTCCCTCTCCCTCTGCCCCTCCCTCCTCACACACTCTCTCTCTCTAAATAAATCTTTTAAATATATACATAAAATTAAAAAAATAAAATCTTGTCAGTGAAATGTGAATGAAGGCTGGTTCCCGATCTAGACCTTCCCATGTTGGATATGTTTCCCTCACATTTTCTTTCCCAATGGGTTCCAGAGAACCCATCATTAATAATGCATACAAGGACAGGAGAGCAGCAGTATGGCCAGAACCTGCATCTCTGAAGGACTCTGAGAAACAGAGCAGTACCCAGTTACCCGGCTGCCACCCTTGGGGATGGTAAATAAAAGAGAAACAAACCTCAGGGTTCTTTAAGCTAGTGTAGTCAAGCTACCATATTTCTCTTATAGCAGCTTAGCTTTTCACGCTAGCAAATGTAGACATTTTCTGTACTTGTCTCCGTTATACCTTGTTTGGAATTTATACCTTCTTACCGTGTTAGGAGCACAGCTTTACTGGGTGGAAAGAGCTTCTAGTCAGATCTAGGTTCAGATACCACATCTAGCACTTGGATGTCATCCTGTGCAAGTTGATCCTTCCTCATATGTATCATGAAGATCCTACTAACATAAGGACTAAATGGCCTAGTATGAAGGACTAACCAGAGTTCCAGATGGCTAGAGGCACGTAATCAATGTAAATTTCAATGTAGCTCCCTTTAACATCACCTAATAGGTCCAATCCTTATGTATTATACACAACTATGCAACATGTTCCCCTGTGGTTATTTAAATGCCTGTTCTGGGAAAGAAATATTAATATTTTAGTGTTACTAAAGAATGTTCTGAAAGCGGGGCACCTGGGTGGCTCAGTGGGTTAAAGCATCTGCCTTTGGCTCAGATCATGATCTCAGGGTCCTGGGATCAAGCCCCGCATCATCGGGCTCTCTGCTCAGCAGGGAGCCTGCTTCCTCCTCTCTCTGCCTGCCTCTCTGCCAACTTGTGATCACTCTCTCTCTGTCAAATAAATAAATAAAATCTTTTTTTAAAAAAAGAATGTTCTGAAAGAGGAAATTGTTGGATTTATGAGATAAAAGTTGACATTCTGCTAAAAACTTGCTAGGACTTTGTGTAAATCATTGAATTTTTAGACTGAACATGTTTGAGAATATCTTACATAACTCACCTATTTTACAAATCAGAAGTTACTGAGGAGAAGAAAGGTTAAATAACACTGACAAAATGACAAGTTATAAAATACTAAAATGTTGCAAAGATTAGATTGTCAATTAGTTATTTGGAAATTGCAATTAATTTTCTCACAGAAAACTGTTATTACATTTACAGAGTAGCCACAGAATTCTGTCCAACCCAGTATAACTGAAATAGCATAGGGGATTTGGGACAGCCAAAAAAAAAAAAAGAGACAGAAAAAAGAAAGGGTAAGGAAATCCAAACATATCAATTCAGCAACTGAGCCCGTGGGTGATCTGACTGTAACCTACTTCTCTCATTATTTTATATATCTCCATTATTATTCTTATATCTCCAGTTTTCTTTCTCCCTACTCCTTTTCTTTTAAAAACACAAAGAAATGAAATTGCTTAAACAAAATTGCACAGCTCATTACTCCTCCCTGCTTAAAAAAAAAAAGATTGTTCATAATTTTGCAACCAGTATAGTATAGCATTGTTTGCATTGAATGACTATATTGGCCTTAATGAATAGAAATCATATTGGAAGAACAGAATGAAAATCCTGCTGGCTGGGTCATATAAACTTGAAAGTTTTGACAATCCATGATTTCCTCGTTAATTCAGCCTCAGACATCCATGAGCAGTTCCTAAAAACAAACAAAGGATCAGAGATGAGTAGAGATGAGAAAATACCGCACAGACACTTGTGATTCCCCTATTTCTTCACCCTGCTCTCCTCCAAGTTATTATTACCATAAGAATCTTAAAAAAGGATTTATCCTAAAGAAATGAGGAATGTGGACATTTGAAAGCAGCAGCTTAAAAAGTATCCTACTCAATGAAAATGTGCTGTCCCTCAGCCTGCTAAGGTGTCAGAAGGGCTCTATATTTTTATCTTGGGAACTACTCAGATGTATACACATGTAAAATCTCATCAAGCTGACAGTCAAGATTTGTGTACTTTCCTGTCTATAACTTCAAGTTAGAAGAGAAAAATGTATCCTTCAATTATAAATGGTTGGTTGGTATAGCCCTCATGCACAAAGCATTCCTAACAATATTGAATTGTCACAAAGTGCTGGTATACTTGCAAGTTTTAAAGATGTTGGTTAGAGATATCAATATATAAACGGCATACAAAAAATTTGTTAATCCTTAAGATGGCCACATTTCACAATTGAACAGGATGTATTATTTTAGAAGCTATGTTAAAACACTGGCTCCCATACATAAGAAGGCAAATTATTTTCTATGATCCAAAGAATTGAAATCCATATCAGCTGTAATAAGATTCAGTTGTAATGGCAAAAACAATTGGAAACCATTTAAATTTCCATCAATATAGGAAAAATGGTGAAGCAAATTATAATACATCCATACGAAAGAATACCTGCAGCCATTAAAAAGAAGAAGGTACGTCTGTATGAACTGGCATAGAAAATGTTCTTGTTCATATTGTTTTGTGGGAAAGTAAGTTGTGGAATAGTGTGCATAGAGAGCTTACAGAAGTAACATCAGTTAACTTGTGTGAATCCTTCCAAATAGTTATTGTAATTACATATATGTACACTTCTACATAAGTTCTTATACAGATGGGATTATGATTGTTATCTAATTTTTCGTTTAAATAACTAAATTAAAAATGTAAAGGCCATGTAAAAATTCACCTAGATTACATCATCTCCGAGAATTCCCATGCATTCATTTAAGCCAAGACTCAAGGAGTAAAAAGGATCCAGCTATCAGAACAAGTAGGGTATGCGCATTCCAAGCAGAAGGAACAGCAAATGCAGAAGCTATGAGGGAGCAAAGAGCCTGATGTTTTCGGAGGAACCCACAGGAGGCTGGGATGGCGCAAGTGCAATGAGTAAAACATTCTCAGTCATGCAGCCCGATGCCTAACTGAGCCACCCAGGCACCCCACCTTACCTTTTCTCCTAAGGAATTTAGCCTGAACTCCTATCCGCATCCGATTTCAACAGATTTAAAAACTCACTTTGGGGCCTGGATGGCTCAGTTGGTTAGGCGTCCGCCTTCTGCTCACATCATGATCCCAGAGTCCCAGGATCAAGCCCCCTGGGCCCCCTACTCAGCAGGGAGTCGGCTTCTCCCTCTCCCTTTGCCCCTCCCCCTGCTCCTTCTCTCATTCACTCTCTCTCCCTCACTCTCTCTCAAGTAAATAAAGTCTTTAAAATTTTTTTTTAAAAACTCACTTTGCTCGGGCTGGTTGTGTTTTCATTTAAGGCTAAATATAAGAGGTAAGTTATAAATCCTAATTTCTTTTCCCTTTTTTTTTTTTTTTTTTTGAGGGAAAAAAAGTAGGAGGAGCTCACTGACTGGAGGAGGACAAGGGAGAGACCGGTTATGGTAGAACCAATGCGACTGACCCTTCACTTGGACTCGGTAGAAACAGAGGGATGCAGCTTGATTTGATGTGCTTGCTGGAGGAAGAATTAAGGCTAATGAGGGACTGGATGGGAGAGGGAAGGGAGGAATGAAGAGTGACTCCTAGATTTTTAGCCCGAGTGAATGGATGGTGCCATTTCGTGAAACGGAAAAGACTTGAGGGAGGAGCAGGTATGGAAGGGTGTGGAGGTGGGAATTAAGAATCTATTTTGAATGTAGATGACACAACTGACTTCAAGACTTACTATAAAGCTGTAGTAAAGAAGCCTGCATGGTGCAGGTGGAAGAATAGACAAATAGATCGTGGAACAGAACAGAAAGCCCAGAAATAGACCCACGTACGTAGAGTCAACTGATCTTTGACAAAGGAAGAGATAGTACAATGGAACAAAGGTAGCTCTTTAACAAATGGTGCTGAACAAGTGGACATCCACACACACACACACACACACACAAAATCTACACATAGACCTTACACCTTTCACTGTAAAATACAAAACTGAACCTCCTAGAAAATAACAGGGAAAAGTCTAGATGACCTTGGGTATGGAGATAACATTTTCGATACTAAAGACACAATCTATAAAAGAAAGGATCAATGAGCTGCCCTGCATTAAAAATGTAAAATGCTCTGCCAAAGACACTATAAAGAGAATGAGAAGGCAAGCCACAGACTAGGAGAACATATTTGCAAAAGACCTATCTGATGAAGCATTTAACCGAAATACACAAAGAAGTCTTAATACTCAACAAGAAAACAAAAAAGCCAATTTTAAAATGTTAGAAATGTGGGTTCGAGAAGCTCTTTTTAAAATTTTTTTAAATTTATTTTTTACGTGGGCTCTATGCCCAGTGTGGAGCCCAATGTGGGGCCCTAACTCATGACCTTGAGATCAAGAGTCAGATACTCAACCCACTCAGCCACACAGGCACCCTCAGGATGCTCTTAAACACATATGGTAGATATCAATTTGACCACTAGCTATGAAAGTTTAAGGCAACAGATAGATAAATTTCGAATCATCACTCTGTGGTTGATGTTCAAGCAGAAGGGTTGGTTGGTTGGTTGCTTGCAGCTTTTAGCAGTGGAGAAGGGGAGAGTTTGAGGCTGATGAGGGGGAGGAAAGAAAGGGACAGAAGAAGTGCAGCCCTTGAGAGGTAGCGGGGTGGGGGCTGTGATCTGGCACATGGCTGGAGAGGCCGCCTTTGTTAGACGCAGGAATGCTTCTTCCACTGGAAGAGAAGACAGAGAAGACATGGCGAGATGTGTAGCTTGTTTCACAGTGAAAAGCCACAGCAGAGGGGCTGTGGAGAGGGTAGGTTTGAGGGGAAAGTAAATGTTTTCCACACAGCCTTCTTCAACTTGCCCTTTTGCTCCTTCCTTCCTTCTTTTCATCCTTCCTTCCTTTTTTTCCTTCCTTCCTTCCTTCACCAAGTTTCCATGGGCTAGCACAGAGACAGAATCCCAGAAGCTCCACTTGTGAACCCTTTAGTCATTGGGTTGTGGGGAGGTAGAGGAGCGCACGGACCCAGCCATCAGCTACTTCAGAAGCAAGGCAGCATGTTACCAGTGTGGGCAGTGCGCAGCCTGCCTGCCAAGGGTCAGCGCTGCTCCTGCTCTTTACCTCATTCCAAGGACTCGGGAATTCCAGCACTCCAGGTCATCTCTCAGGAGGCTTGGCATTTTGTCTCTGTATTTCTGGAGTTAAGATTCCTTGGTTCTTGCACTCGTCAGGCTGGCCAAACCTTCTGCTTAGGGCAACCACGCTTCTCGAGAAAAGTTTCCATGTCTGTGGAGGATAGCAGGTGTGGCTGCTGCGATCAGTGATGTAAAGGGAGAGGGGTGGAGGGTACCACGCACAGCCTTTCCCTTCAGTTCTTTGAAATCCCGTGAAAATGCCGATGAGAACGCACATCTTGAGCTTTCGAGGCTGTTGCCTGAGTGGATTAACGAACCCTGTTTACTAATATCTCTCTGCCCCCTTTGGAGGACCACGGTCTTTAGAATTCCATGCTCTCTTTGCCTTGAACAATGCCTCCAGCTTGCTGCTCTTCTGATCACAGCATGCGAGCAAGCTTCTTTGCTTTGGTCAAATTTTGTGTGTCAGCCATTGCAGCCGTTTGGCTTATTGTATTTGTGTCATGTGGGGTGAATTCCGGGGACCTTGGGATATCATTTCTTTTTTACTTACAAACAGATTTCATGAAAGACCATATTCGATTTGGCCAAGTTTTATTTCTGAGTAAGGAGCCTGTCCCCTAGCCTAACGGATACAAAGCCAGACATATGATATCTGGTTTTACTGAGGTCCTTATCCCATTTAAACAACATAACAAATGAAAGATGTATTTCCTTTTTTTTAATGCATCCTTTGAGCAGCAATGACCAGCTCAGGCGTGAGGACCAGGGCTCCACCTTCCACCTGCTGATGCCTCCAAATATCCCCAACACCGCTGACTGTTTGCCCACACTCCCCTCACATACCCAGCTCACCCCTCTTCGCTTGCTATCAAAATCTCAACTTTGAGGGACGCCTGGGTGGCTCAGTGGGTTGGGCCGCTGCCTTCGGCTCAGGTCATGATCCCAGCGTACTGGGATCGAGTCCCACATCCGGCTCCTTGCTCAGCGGGAGCCTGCTTCTCCCTCTGCCTCTGCCTGCCACGCTGTCTGCCTGTGCTCACTCTGACAAATAAATAAAGAAAATCTTAAAAAAAAAAAAAATCTCAACTTTGTTCCAAAGAGAATGCACCCAGCTCCAGGACGTGAATCAAATGAATCTAAATCCATCATTGGATTGGCCCTCGCTGGGCCAGTGATGGGCAGGGGACCCAGCGCTGGCCTCTGAAATGGAAAGAGGTCTGAGGAGGAGGCTTGACACAGCCAGGGGAGGGGTGGGTTTTCCCTCCCCCAGAAGAAGGAGACCAGAAGAGATGCCACTCTTTTCCTCCTTCTATGGAAACTTGTAAATTCCAGGGCCCTCGGGGTAGCTTGTCTTTGAAATAGATTTAGTAAAGGACTGTATGTGGAGTTGTGGAAAAGGAAGGCCAAAAAAGATGGGCAAAGAAGGACCACTAGGTAACCAGTGCTGAGCCAATCCTGCATCGGCCTGCCTCCACACCTCTTGTTTTGTGCAAGAACCCAATGCCCTCACTGTTTTAAGCCACTTTGAGGTGAGTATTCTGTTACCTGCAGCTAAAAAGCCCCCAGATACATGTGACTTCATGGAACTTGCCATGGGCTCCAGGGTTTATAACTAACACTCTTTACCCTGACTCACCAAAAACAATTCCCCAACTTAACACTTGGCTGTTAAAGCACGGTTCTTTTATAGCTTGTTAAATTTAGTTAAAGATCCAGAAGTATTACAAAAGCAAATATTTTAATTTTTCTGGTTTTTTAGCACACACACACACACACCTTGGCTACGTGGAGTAATATAAAGAAAATTATTTTTTTCGTTAAGTGATCTAGAGAAAAAATGTCAATATTCCCAAACAGCTATTTTAGAGTTGTCGTCTTTAAAATGTTTTTAAACCTTTCCGGTTCAGAATTGGAGTTCTTAATTGGGTCAGCCCTTGGAAATTATTAGAAACCAACTACAAACAGCCTCTACTATTGCCTGAGGCAGTCATAATATTTTTTTCAATTGCTATAAAAGCTCACCTGCATTATTAAAGGTCCAAATATTCTTTATTCTTTATGACTTGGCATTTCATAATCTTATTTGTCCATAACGTCAGCACTTTATCCATTTTTATTGCTAGAGGCTTACATTTTTCTTTATTTAATATTATTACAGTTTTTCTCCTTTCTAACCCACTCCTATTTTTATACCTTATGTCCCTGAAAATGCACAAATATGGCCAAACCTCATTTTGGGGGCTGCTGGGTCAAACGCTGTCTTTTTTAGAATTACCTACCAAATGTACATCTTCAGTTTACCAGAATGTCTAGTTTTCGTATCTTTGCCTGAGAGTACACGTAAGATGTTTGGCTTAAAGCCAGCTCCAAGAAATCCCTGACATTTTGCAATAAGCAAAAACGCTCGTAAACTAACATTTGCTCAGAGTCTAGAATAAGTCATGCAACAAGCCTATGGAATAAGCAGAACTTTCTCTTCATTCTGAGTTCCAGTTTCTAAGTTGACTGAGGCACGTTTAGTCCTTGGCAGGAGTTACGAGTATATTTGTTAACTAAACGAACAGGGGTTGCGAGCGTAGAAAGAGTGACAGGAGAGCACTGACCGAGTTAGGACTTCGTATTTCAGTCAACTCAGGGCAGAATTTGAAAATGGATACGCATCTTCACAAGGGCTTTATTGAACTTTCTTCCAAATGGGACCTACAGCACTGCTGGCACCCAGCGTTTACGGAACGTGGCTCCAGGAAAGACCCGTAGTGTAAGCTTGTTCAGTACATTCAGCAAAGCAGGTAGGAGCCCAGGCCTGTGCCAGCAAGTAAGGGCTATTACCCTCTTAAAACCTAGACCTGCAGAGGGGCTTTCAAAGTCGTCTTGATTGCACCCACAGGATTTTAACTTGAGGAGGTGATACAATGAGGCTCATGCCATTGAAGGAAGATGGTTATTACTCACTTCCCAGGAGAAGGGAGCGCGTCATGCCGCACAGGGCCCCATCGGGCAGTGCCAGTTTTGACCAGGAGACCGAGGCAGTGAGGGGGAAGCAGGAGCCAGCACGTTTATTGTTTCCTGTGGCAAAGGCAAGGCACAGAAAACAGCTCCAGGTTGGCTAGTTTGAGTCAACAGGCTCTGGAGGTGGTCTCTAGTAGTAGGCTACCCGACCCTGGGTGATTTGGGCAGAGGAAAAGCAGGTTGGCAAGTGAGTTCAATAAAGGAGGGGGCTGGGAGTGTGGACTCATGATTGATCCGAGGATCTGTAATACGATTATCAGGTCCCACGAAAGCCACCTCACAGAAGAAAAGTAAAGAGCTTTGGCTGTGAGTCTGACTCAGTGACCAATGGGTACCATTGAAAAATACAGAATCTAAGAAAACACACAACAAAATCCACAAGATCAGGAAGTCTCAGGGAAAACCAGTCCTCTTTCATGATAACACGACTGAGAAACTCTAGTGTGTACCAACAAGCGCATGGGAAACCAACCACACAGCTGTTGCAGGTTTTAATGACAAAAAATGTGTAGTAAAGAATTTGGCCTTACCTCCAAAGAGGTCTGGCCTTCACCCTCCGGAGTGTTCTAGCTTCTGGAATTAATTTGTGTCATATCTCATATGACATGATAGGACTGTCTTTGTCTAGGGCACAGGGTGGCCACACTGGGTCTTTGGCCCTGGCTCCTCCAGAAAGATGGTATTATTTAGGGTGTGGCTTTGAATCGTGTAGTATGGGTCAACCTTCTAGACTTCAACCATGTGGGCCATCAATAAATCGTGCCTATGTAATGAAACCCCGCTAAACCCTCTGGACAATGATGCTCCTGTGAGCGTCCCCAGCTGGCAGAACGCCATGTGCATTGCCACACATACGTGCCAGGAGGGTAATGTATCCTTAATCCATAGGAGAGAACCACCAAAGCCTCACGTCTGGAACATTCCCCGATTCTGTCCTAGGCTGATTTTAATCTGCCTCCCTTCCCTGTAATAAACCACAGCCGAGAATAGAAAAGCTTCAGTGAGTTCTGTGTGCCCTTCTAGGGAACCACGGAAACGGGCGGTTCCATAGGCAGTCGGTGTTGGAAGCGAAGGCAAACTGGAAAACTCTGACTTTGACCTTTGCCGTTGGTCTAACGAGGTGAAATCTCTGCATATGAATAACAGGCACTTAAGTAAGTAAATAAATAAATAATAAGTAAATAAATAAAATTGACAAATAAAGAAGATATTAAATAAAGAAATGGAGGGGCACCTGGGTGGCTCAGTGGGTTAAGCCTCTGTCTTCAGCTCAGGTCATGATCTCAGAGTCCAGGGATCGAGCCCCACATCGGGCTCTCTGCTCAGCTGGGAGTCTGCTTCCCCTCTCCCCTGCCTGCTTCTCTGCGTACTTGTGATTTCTCTCTCTGTCAAATAACAAATAAAAAATCTTAAACAAAAAATAAAGAAATAGAAAATTCCCCTGAAGGTCCCATGGTCAACTCTTTCTGCTGTATCTTTCTAGACGTTTTCTGCACAAACATAAATGTATACACACACTTTATTGTTTCTTTATCAGAATGAGACTGTGCTCTACAGCCTGTCCTAAAACTTCCTTGTATCCCTCCTTCCTTGTGTATAGCCCTTGTGTCAGCACATGCCCCGGTGACTTGGGGGCTGGGTGCTGTTTGTGAGGCTCTAGACACTCTGAGAATCAAGTCTCAGGGTACTTAAGAGATCACATGACCTGACATAGGAGAACTCTTAGAACAGTGCTCATCACGAAAATAAGCAAACATGGGGTGCCTGGGCGGCTCAGTGGGTTAAGCCTCTGCCTTCAGCTCAGGTCATGATCCCGGAGTCCTGGGATCAGGCTGGATCCTGGATCCCCGAGCCCCACATGGGGCTCTCTGCTCAGCCGGGAGCCTGCTTCCCCCTCTCTCTGTGCCTGCCTTTCTGCCTACTTGTGATCTCTCTCTCTGTCAAATAAATAAATAAATAATTTTAAAAAAAACCCCACTCCATGCATTGGGTATCTCTGATTTGTCTGTAATTTAGTCCCTCTCTCATGTACATGACAGTTTCTATTTTTTTTTTTTTCTTCATTTTTATTTCCAACAAAGCTGCATTGGGTATCCTTGAGCTGGTACTTCTACCCAGGAATGGAATTACTGCGTCAAAGGGTATGTGCACTTAACATGTTGCTAGATGGTGTCAAATTGCGCTCTAAAATGGTGCCAGTTTACATTCCCACCCCCAGCCTGTGATATGCCTGATTCCCCTTCCTCCCAATTACTGAGCATGATCAAACTTTTTAGTCTTTGCCAATCTAATAGGGTTTTAGAAATCCTTGTAGCTTTCATTTCTTTAATTATTGTGAGGCTCAGTATCTTTTTTATATATTTATTCAGTTACTTTATATTTATAGTACTTTTTCTTCCAGCTGCTTAATTCATGTGCTTTAATTTTCTATTTGATTTAAGCAAACTTCCTATGTCATTTGAAGCTGGTATCTTGAATCAAAATTAGGCAAAAGAAAAAGACACCAGCATGCTTTTCCAGCCTGCATTTCCACATCATGACTTTCACTAGGCTTTAAAATTCCTTTACTCATTTTTTTTTAAAAAAGATTTTATTTATTTATTTGACAGACAGAGATCACAAGTAGGCAGAGAGGCAGGCGGGGTGGGGGGAAGCTGGTGACCCCAGTCTAAGGCAAAGGCTGGCTTTACCCACTGAGCTACCCAGGTGCCCCTTTAAACTTCCTTTAAAACAAAAGCAAAAGGCAAAGCAAAATGAAAAACAATGGACTGGGAAGAGGTACTAATTTTCTCTGGTTGATTGAACAGCTTTTGTTTGTTTGTTTATTCCTTTCAACTAAATAGAAATCATTTCCTTTATTTCAGCTTATACCCATTTTTCCTGGTTGGAAACCAACCTGCCAAGATCTGAATCTTTTTATTCTGTAATTTAAACCCACCTAACAAATAAATATTCTGGTATGTCTCACCCAATGTAAGCGATAGTAGACAGCAAACTGGTAACAACCCTGTGTCTTGATAAGTTTTTTGCAGTTTTTCTAAGACTGAATTATTTCACTAAAAACAGGTGGACCCATAAGGTCCTAAAGATACATTGATTTTCAAGAGAATTTCACATTTCGCAAAGAACGTTTGTATAAACTCCAGAAATTTGATTCCTCCAAAAAGGAGAAACTCCCCCACCAACCCGCCCGCCAAAATGTGGTCCTGTGTTTCTTCAAACCTCCTTTTCTTCCAAAATGGACCTCCTGAGAGTTTCCCTAAAGGGGCTCCTTGTTTTTCCAGTGCACAACCTCTTCCCTCCCCTCTCAGTTTCTCCAAACATGCCACAGTCAGCATCCGAGGATACTGAACACTGGCTTCCTCCATATTTCTTTATGTCTAGATCCCTCTTTTCTCCCATGCTCAGAGTTGTAGAACTCCTCTTGCTCCGGTGTTCTACTACTTCTAAATATCCGCGCAACAAAGTACATCCACACTCCACAGCTTAAAGCAACAATAAGCGCTCATCATCTGGCCCAGCTTCTGCAGGGGCCAGAGACCGGGGGGGGGGGGGGGGGGGGGGGGGGGGGGGGGGGGGGGTCCTTCCGGGCTGCAGTCATCCAAAGACAGGTTTCTTGGAGCTGCGGGATCTGCTTCCAGCATGGAGCTCTCACGGGTGGCAAACGGATGCTAGGGAGGGTCTGAGTATGGGACTCCTTCCTAGAGCTACTCAAGAGTCTTCGTGGGGGCGCCTGGCTGGCTCAGTCCTTAAGCGTCTGCCTTTGGTTCAGGTCATGATCCCAGAGTCCTAGGAGGAGTTCCGCATTGGGCTCCCCACCCCCACCACGCGATGGGACAGAGCTGCCCGAAGGAGAGCAGGGGAAGGGAAGAAGGAAGCAGAGGAGGACAGAGAGGAAGGGTGGGGAGGAGGAGGGGGAAGGAGGAGGGGGAATCACTGGAAGGGGGAATCTGGAAGAGAAGGGAAAGGCAGGGAGGGAAGGAGCCCTCGTCTGTGTGGTTCAGTTGATTTCAGGGAGTTCATCCTCTCTCTCTTGCAAAAATAAATAAATAAAATCTTGAAAAAAAAAAAAAACCTTAACTCTGTAGAAATACCCTAGTGAACAGGAAACTGGTTGCTTTAATCAAACCTATGACACAGGTGTATAAGGACAAGTCTTAGACCAGGTAACCGGGGGCAACAACGGAAAAGCAGAGATGTGCCTGTGGGAGTTCACTGCGCACCACAGTGCGGAGACCACAGTGTGTGGAGAGTGAAGGCAGGAGGGGTGTGTGTGTGTGTGTGTGTGTGTGTGTGTGTGTGTGTCAGGGAGTCATACAACTCCGCCAAGGGCCTGGCGGGGGGGTGCCCTCCACTGTGGCCCAGGCAGCTCCATGGCGGGGAGGCTGTATTTAGACTACTGATACCATGGAAATTGGCAAGGGCCTGAAAGGCAGGGTTTTTAATCCCTGGTCTGATCCCTGAGTTGATCATCTACCAGCACATAACTGGGAGATGTGCTGTTGATGTGTTGGGATCTGTTGAATCCCTCTCTCTGAGATCCAGAATGTTTTATTTTAGCATATTAAAATGTCTTTTATTTTTAAAAAAGATTTTATTTATTTGACAGAGATCACAAGTAGGCAGAGGGGCAGTCATAGAAAGAGGGGGTAAGCAGGCTCCCCCACTGTGCAGAGGGCCAGATGTGGGGCTCCATCCCAGGACCCTGAGATCATGACCTGAGCGGAAGGCAGTCACTTAACTGCTTAACGGTTAGCTGAGCTACCTAGGTGCCCCCATATTAAAATTTCTAAGAAGTCCTACAATAAGGGAATGTGCTTAATTTTGTGGATAAGCATTCCCCAAAGATAGGACATGGATATACATCTTAGTCCACATCCTCAAGCATATCAGAAGCTATGTAATTTCAGATTCTGAGTCCCTTTCTTCTGGATTGATGGAGGAAAAAAAATCAAGACAGAAGGTTCCTTCCTCCAGGAATTTCCTCACCAGCCCTCCGTCCGCCCCCCACCCCCAGCTTGTGCCCCAGTTCCAGGTGGCAGGAAGGGTGCTGTCCTGCTTGTGGTTCTCACTCACTGATCCATCCAGACACTGCTCAGATGCCCCAGATCCCAGCCCATGTGGCCCTGCTAGGTCTGAGGTCTGGGGCTGGCCCTTCTGCTGACACTCCACTCGGAATAAAGGAAGCCTTGTCCTTGGACAGGATGCACTCGCTCTCCAGCAACACTGTCCACAGCACCTCCTATTGCCTCTCAGGCATACTGTCTGGCTCTGAAAAGTTTCCAAGTGCAAACCCTGGTCTGGTGACCTTGCTGATCAAGTCCTTGGCCACCTTCCTGGGCTCCGTGGAACCGACTCCCTGAACTCTACTGAACCACACACAGACACGGGCTCCCTCCCTCCCCTCCCTCTCTCTTTGATTCCCCCTTCCCTGACTCCCCCTCCTTTTTGCCCTTCCTCCTCCCCACCCCTCCTCTCCATCTTCTTTTCCTCCCCTCCTCCCTTCCCAGGCTCTCCTTCCTCCAGCTCAAGAACTTTCCAGGCTGGTGTAAATCCCCCTCTATTCATCCAGACTTTGCTTGAGAATCAGCTGAATTCTCCAAAGGATTTAGGTTTTGAATTAAAGCCAGAAAGCCTGGTTGTTTTGTTTTCTATTCTAATAGAAAACGCCCCCTGGGCTAGGAGCTCATACCCTCTTCCAGCTTTAAATGGGGGACAGAAAGCTTGAAATTGGGAGAGATAGAGTAAAGAAGCTCAGACCTAAAAATACCACTCACTCCATCACACGCGTTTTAACTTCAGAACAGTTTGGGGGAGCACAGTTCAGGGAAACTTTGTTTTTTGATTTTTGTTTTTTGTTTAGATTATTTATTTATTTATTTAACAGAGAGAGAGAGAGAGAGAGAGAGAGAGATCACAAGTAGGCAGAGAGACAGGCAGAGAGAGGTGGGAAGCAGACTCCCCGCTGAGCAGAAAGACCATGACCTGAGCCTAAGGCAGAGGCTCAGCCCACTGAGCCACCCAGGTGCCCCTGGGGGGACTTAGAAACATGCTGGGGTACCATGGAGGTGCCACGGGAGCGGAATGACTCAGAGCTCAGAGCCTGGGGAAGCGCTCTGCAGTTTGGCAGGCCTTTTGGAATGGGTGCAGAGGCAGAAGGAGGCAGAAGGGAGGAAGTGCCCTGAAGTAAAGGAGTCCTGGGGAGAGGTGAGGGCCAGGGGGAGAGGCTGCTGTTCTTGAAAACCCTTCTGCAGGATTCACTGTTGCACTCGTGTTTCTGTTGGCATGTGTGAAAGCATCCTAACTCCCACAGTGACGGTATCCTTAAAATCCCTTGGAAAATCAACACATTGATCAAGAAGTGACAAAACGCAAAGCCTCCACCAGACGAAAATAAATTCAAACCCAGTTACGTGGGCATGATTTAGGAGCAGGCCATTTCTAAATCGTTTATTTCACACACAGCGGTGATATTGGTGGCAACTATGACGACAAATCCTAGGGCCTTGATAAGGTCAGCAAATTACCAAGTGCTAATTGTTTCTGCCAGGTGTAGGTGAGGAGATAAATAGCATATAAATTCAACTGCGGGGACTGAGGCTGCCACTCCCTGACTCTGCGCTCCCCAGCTAAATAATTTCCTCTTATCCCATAATTAGACACTTGTACCTTTACAAACTGTACTTCTTAATGAGTATGTTATTCTTCCACTGCCGAAGTTAGGAGAGAAGAATAAAGATAAGGGACAGTAGGCTAATAAATTGAATGT
Source organism: Mustela nivalis (assembly GCF_964662115.1). NCBI lineage: Eukaryota > Metazoa > Chordata > Mammalia > Carnivora > Mustelidae > Mustela > Mustela nivalis. The sequence continues at coordinate 45,520,305 of NC_139030.1, forward strand.
CGGTGACATGGCACCCCTTGTCACCAGGGACACGAGACCATCTACCTTGGGTTCCATCTGGTCGGACTGTTAGAGCTGACATGGGGCCAGCCTCAGAGCTAGGCCTGCACTGCCGGGCCCCTCTCAGTGCCACTGAGGATCTCACTTCAGATTCACTTCTAAGTTGTGTTATACCATCACATTTATCCAATGACAGCTGAAATGTCTCAGCTTTATCATAGACGCCAGTTGTTCCCTTCCCAGCTTCCCGTCTCAAGGGTTGAACCATACTATTTGACTAGAAATGCAGACAAACGGTGCGATATGATGGGTTGTATCTCTCCTTCTCTCTTCAGCCTCTGTAAGTCTTTCAGGAATATTAACTGGATAATGTTATTTTTCATTAGTCATGGTATGTCAAATGCATTAGAAATTCTAAGGACAAATATGGGTCCATTCATTGTTATTTTATCCATCTGTCCATCCATCCATCTATCCATCCATCATCCACCCATCCATCCATCATCCATCCATCCATCCATCCATCCTTTCATCCATCATCCATCATCCATCCATCCATCCATCCATCATCCATCCATTCATCCATCCATCATCCATCCATTCATCCATCATCCATCCATCATCCATCCATCCATCCATCCATTCATCCATCCATCATCCATCCATTCATCCATCCATTCATCCATCCATTCATCCATCCATCATCCATCCATCATCCATCCATCCATCCATCCATCATCCATCCATCCATCCATCATCCATCCATCCATCCATCCATTCATCATCCATCCATCATCCATCCATTCATCCATCCATCCATCATCCATCCATTCATCCATCCATCCATCATCCATCCATTCATCCATCCATCCATTCATCCATCATCCATCCATCATCCATCCATCCATCATCCATCCATCCATCATCCATCATCCATCCATCCATACATCATCCATCCATCATCCATCATCCATCCATCCATCCATCCATCCATCATCCATCCATCCATCCATCCATTCATCATCCATCCATCCATCCATCCATTCATCCATCATCCATCATCCATCCATCTATCCATCCATCATCCATCCATCATCCATCATCCATCCATCCATTCATCCATCCATCCATCCATCCATTTATCCATCCATCCGTTCACTTCATCATTTTTTTCTTTGTATTTCTTTACCAAACACTTTTGGATCAGACCCTGTACAGGGTGCTTGATGAAAGTGTGGCACCTTTTTTTTTTCCTGCTGAGTTCAGAGACAGAGGCCAAAATCGTAAATACTGAATATAGCAGGAAGCCTTGGGCAAGCCCCACCTGGCTTGGGCTTGGGCCAGAAGATTCCACTGAGACGACAGGAGAGAGCGCAGAGGAGCAGGAGAGAGCAACAGCTTACAGGCCCTGGGGTTGAGCCACCCTCTGAAACGTATCAGTGTCCCGGGCCTGTGGTGCCCAGTGTAAGTTTGGCCAGAAGTAGCCTGTGAGATGGAGGCACAGCACCCGGCCAGCGTTACCCCAGTGTTTTGCTCCGGGCAGCCCTGTGATGCAAGCACTTCCTGAGCTGTTCTGTGGTGGGGACCAAGAGGGATGGAGGACAGGGAGTCTGCTTCTCGCTCTCCCTCTGCGTGCCACAACCCCTGCTCCTGCTCGCTTGCTCTCTCTCTTTGAAAAATAAATAAAATCTTAAAAAAAAAAATCCAAAACCCCAAACCAAAAACAATTTCTACCTCTCAGGCTTGTGAGGATGAAGTGAATTTATGCACGGAAAGCACTTAGAAGAGTGAGATCAACACACAGCAGCTATCATTACTAATCCCACTGATTAATCTTAGTGAGTACAAATGAGCAAATCACCGAGCTAAAAGACACCCAAACAGGAGTCAAACTAAGAGTCAAGCCGCTTCCTCATCCACAGTTCTGTTTGCTGTGCACCATGGGACCACACAGGCTGACCACCTAAGCAAGACTGGGAGCAACCAGAAAAGGCTTCCTGCCAAAGGGGGCATCTGAGCTGAGTCTGGAAGAAGGGCCAGGAGCTTACCAGGGAAAGGCATTTCAAGTAGAGGGAGCAGACTGTGTGAAGGCCTGGAGGCTTGCACCAGTCCATGTGTGGAGGGTACGGAGGTATGGGTGTGGGTGGAGGAGTGAGTAGGGCAGGAGCACAGGAGCACAGATGCAGAGCACCTGAGGTGTTGCGACAGGATCCTGGAGGCCTTGCGGATTCTCTGTTTTCTGTTTGGTGCTAGCTATATGTTTCTATGAAGGGTGGGAAAAAGTGAAAGAGGAACTTAAAAGTCTAGATCGCCTGTACTTAAATTTACTTACTTTATATAATAAATAACTTTCTATGTATATAACTATATATAAATAACTTTCAAGGGAAAGTTATTATTTCTCTTGAAATAACTTGCCCTTTTTTACGTATATATATATTTTTATTTTAAATTTTTATTCAATTTTTTCGAAAAATGAATTTACATAAATTTATTTTTCAAAGAAACTTTATATCATAACTGTAAATGGCAAGCTCACTGTGCCAGATGTGTTTCAGAATTCACATTTTTTTCTGATTTCAAAAGGTGATATGGTGTATATATGCAATGTTTGTTAACATCCCCAGAGGGCCTGAGAATGAATGAATATTTCTGCAGAGAAATGTATGAATATTTACACCAAGTGGGATAAAGACTATTTATAGCTTGCCTCAAATCAGCTTTGGCTCCAGACTGACAAAAAAACCTTTCTTCTTCTTCTTCTTCTTCTTTTTTTTTTTTTTTATTTCAGAGCTTTTTGGAATTTAGAATGTGGATGAGTCGTATCACTTGCTGGAAATAAAAGGTAACAGAAAATATCACAAAAGAAGCAATGCATCTAGACTAGCATCCTGCTCAGCCTCTCTGCTGTGGCTTTGGAAGGGCTCTGGCTGAAAGGGAATGTCACAGGGGAGGTGTGACAGCCTCCACGGCCATGTGAACCATGGGGACCGGTGCTGCGAGTACTGAAACCCCACGTGATACTCTGGCAACTTTTCTGTAAAGCTAAAACAATTCTAACGTGAAAAGTTTATTTAAAAATACAAAAGTTGACTAACACCAAAGCAGACTTCCTCCATGATGCTGAGAAATGAAAGAGAATGAAAAGCAAACTCACTTTTCTCCTGTGGTCCTCTGGTCTCCTAAGGCCTCCTGGTGCCACCTGAAGTTCTCCCCCTCTCCCAGGGCAGCTCTGGGCCTTGGGAAACCTCTGCTGGGTCTGGGCCAGGCTGCGCTTTCTCTGAATGTCTTTGGGGCTAAACTCTTGGGGTTTTCTCTGTGGACTGTGGAGTTTCATTAAAGGTGTTTAAATGGATTTGGGGGTGCCTTTATTGGGGTGTAGGGGTGAGCAGTTTGGCAAGAGTGGAAGAAGTTGGGCAGGGGGGAACGAAAAGTTGGTGGTCATGAAGGGACAGATGTAGGACAGATGGGGGGAGGGGGAGGGTTCCAAGTGGCAGGAATCTGGGCCCATGGGAGGTGCTTGAGCAGGGCAGGAGTATGTGGGAGAGTGTGTTAGGGGGCTGGCTGGGGCAGGATGCTGACTTTGAGAGGCCCCAAAGTACCTAACCGAAAATGTTGTTTGTGGGGCTGGAACCCAGAGCTCAGAGCCAGAGACACAGACCAAAGGGAGCTAGGAGCCAGAAGATCTCTCCAGAAGGACCCTCTGTCCCCCAGTCCCTAACCCTGGCCCGCTGTGGTTTAAACTGCAGAGGAGAGGGAGACCAGGCCTTCTTACAAATTGGGAAGTCGGCAGAGGGGCCCTCATTCTGGATGGAAAAGGAAGCTTGGTTCCTGGTGGTCGACGAGGAAGCTGATAGAATGAAAATCTAATTTGCTAAGGATGGGGACCCTCCCCTAGGACCCAACGCCCAAGGCTGCCTGAGACAAAGCTGTTCTATCATAGGCAAAGGAACCAGTACAATGATGATGATGATGATGAAAGATGACCGCAGAGACATCCCAAACACAGCAAAGAAATAGGGCAGGCTTCTTGAGGGTCTGCATGCCTGTTTGCCCACAGAGGACACTCATCCTGTCCATGAGACTAATTTCGTCCTCCAATCTCTCTCCTGCCCATCAGCCCCTTGCAGGAGCCACCAACACTGGAGACCTCGGGCCAAGGCACTGCCATTCTGGGACTTATCCTAGCTGCTGGAAGCAGGAGAGAGACTGGGTCCCGGGGAGGGGGGGGTTGGCTGCCAGGTGCGGTCCCCTGCCCCCAAAGGCTGGCAGGAGTGGCAGCGGGCTGCGGGCCTGCCCGGGAAGCAGGTCAGCCTGCCATCCCCAGCAGATGTCAGTCTGGGAACAGGAAGCGGCTTGTTTGGGGCTTCTAAAAAATAAATAAATAAATAATAACTACAACCACAAGAACGGTCTTTTATTCCAAAGTAAAAAAATGCTTTAATGACTAGAGCATTTAGCCCATCGGGGGTTTTCATTGTTTTCAATTATGTGCAATTCTGAAAGGAGCGCACAAATTCTGAGCCTGAATGGAGAATTGTGGGGCTGCGGATTTGTGCTGTTTTAAACATTTGCTTTACTACTTTAAGAAGAGAACTGTAAAATGGAAATAATGATATATTATTACAAGTAAATTACACTGTGGAGTAGCATTAATATTGCAGTTGAAACCTAGAATTTGAAATAAAGATGGAAATATTCATTTGTACATAGTTTTTGTTCTTAGAAAAATGATTTGGAATTAGGCGAGAAGCTTCCTTCGGAGTCTGCGTACCCAGCCAGGCTCAGCGCTTGCGCCTGCCGAGCTCCCCCAGCAGCGCGGGGCCTCGGGCAGGCGCGGGGGCAGGGGACCCGCAGAGTTCTCAGGCATGGGGCGGGGTGGGGGGGCCTCCGTGCTTCCCCAGCTAGGCGGACCCTTGGTGCATTACAGAAGTGTGTGATTTGGAGAGAGGAATTGGGGTGGTGGGTAGACCTAACAGTTTCAGGTGCGTGGGGACAAACCCTGGATGAGGAGGTGGTGCTAGCAAGGGACAAATGAGTCTCATTCTTTGGGGGTCACCATCTCCCTTCGCGGAAGCAACCCCTATTGCCAGACCTGGCACCCCATCCGCGCCTCCTCCTCCTCCCCCACTTCTGGGAGGAGGGCAATAGGGAAAAGCTTAGGGTACATAACTTCCTTTTAATTGTCAGTTCAAGTTTTTTTGGTTTTTGTTTTGTTTTTTAATTAAAAAATAGTTAAAAAAAAAAAATCTCTGTGTTGGGAAACTCTCCTTTCTCAAGCGTTCTTAAAAGCCATAATTTCCTGGCCTGGCCTGGCTCTATCCATTCTGCCAAACTCTCTTCCAGTCTTCTCTGCCTTTGCCCCTAGGCCCCTCGGTGCAGCTCACGCTCCTCCCTCATCCTCCATGGAGGCCACTGGACATCGGTGCCTTTGAGAAGTCTTCGCGGGAGCCCCTCACTGCACCCTCCACGCTCTGCTGCTGTAACAGCGTTAGCTCGCGTCTTTTAGCACCGGTCACAGTGTATAACCCCCATTTGATGAGGAGTTCCCTAGGGTCACTAAATTCAATAAATGGTTGTGGAAGGAAGGAAGGAAGGAAGAATTTAGTGGTTTGGGAGGAGTGACTGCGAAGTATTATTTACTGAGCACGTTACAACAACCCAGTGCCGGGCAGGCATGGCTCTTTCTTTTTACAAATGAGGTCAGAAGCGTTAGTAACTTGCCCCAAGACACACAGCCAAGGAAGAACAGAGCAAGGATTACAGTTCAGGTCTGTCTGACTCCCCAAATCACCTTTTTACCCTACAGGATGGGGTGAGGACTCTCAAAGAATCTGCAGTGTGTACACCAGACACCATAGAGAACGACGCTTTATGGTTCCTGTGGGTTTGTTGGAATCTCCAGAATGGTCTAGTGAATCCCAGGGGTCCTGATGACCAACCCCTTCATAATCTTTTGGTTGGAAAACTTCAAACCTTGAGAAAAGTTGAAAGAGTACAACAATGAACACGAGTATATCTTTCATACTGGCCAATACACATATGTGCTTATATATGTATTTCTGTGTTGAGGGTTTGGATTTTTTTCCTTTTTGGGCTTTTTTGTTGACCTGTTTGAAAATGACCTGGAGATATCATGACAAGTGATTCTTAAATATCTCAGCATGTTTCTGTTAAGGAGAAATTTTCTCCTCCATAACCATAATACCATATCACATCCAACAAATTTCAGATATACTTAATCGTTAATATACAGTCTATATTCAAATTTGCTAATTAGTCCATAAATGTCATTTTATAGCTATTTTTGCTTTTTGATCCAGGATCTAATTAAGGCTCACAGATATTGAGTTACCTTTTCTCTTTACTCTCCTGTAACCTCAGTTTGACTTTTTTCTTTTTCAAGATGCTGATATTTTTCAATTCAGAATACTTTTCTTAAAAAAAAAAAATTAGGGGCGCCTGCGTGGCTCAGTGGGTTAAAGCCTCTGCCTTCAGCTCAGGTCATGATCCCAAGGTCCTGGGATTGAGCCCTGCATCAGGCTCTCTGCCCGGCAGGGAGCCTCCTTCCCCCTCTCTCTCTGCCTGGCTCTCTGCCTACTTGTGATCTCTGTCTGTGAAATAAATAAATAAAATCTTAAAAAAAAATTAATGTAAGCTCTACTCTCAATATGGGGCTTAAACTCACAACCCCAAAATCAGGAGTGGCATGCTCTACCGACTGTGCCAGCCAGGCACCCCCAGACTAATTTTCTTGTAGAGTGTCCCATATTCTGGATTTCTATTTGTTCCCTCATAGTTCTCCCCAGGAATACAACATAGGTGACATTGTGTACTTCCTGCCACGTGTATCAGGAGGCATATAATGTCAGTTTGTCCCATTATAGGTGATGTTATTATGTTTGATTACTTGGTGTCGTAGGCAGCCCCCAGGATGGCCCTAATGGTCCCTAGTTCTAGATATTCACATCCGGTTAGCCCCCCCCCCCCCGCCCCAGCCCTCCTTGAGTGTGGGCTACACTTAGTGACTCACTTCTAAAGACTGGAACATGACAGGAGATACAGACTGCCACTTCTGAAATTGAGTTATAAAAAGACAGTGGTTTTTCTTTTGGAGTTCTTTCTCGAATTTCTATTTGCATCGCTTGTCCTGAGGGAAGCCCGCGGCTGTGCTGTGAGGCGGCTGCGGGGAAAGGCCCGCAAGAGTGATCTTGGATGGGACTCTGCTGAGGCTGGCAACAGCCACCTGAGTGAAATAATCCACTGTAACAAATTCTTTCTGACAGTCAAACTCCCACATTTGGTTAGTAGAAGTTCTTTCAAGCTGAGCCCTGTATCCCTCCCACGAGTTCCCCTCAGTCCTTAAGCACTTGTTCACTCTGTATTTTCCTTGTCACAAACCTGGAGTCGGCCATCTTTCCAAGGTCTTCTAGTGGAGACTGGCATTAAGGAACCAAGTTTTGGCCTCTAGGTTGCTCGTTTGCACCATCGTTTATAGAACCTTTTAGTGGACAGAGCCAAAAAAAGTACTTACATTTTTTTTTTTTAATTTCTTTCAATTCAAATCCAGCTCCATAGGGTTCTTCCTCCCCATCCCATTCCATGCCTGTATCTCTCTTCCTCCGTAATGAGAACCCTGATTCCTACCGCATCAATGCATCTCATCATTTGCTCTTACAGTGCCCTCAAAATAGTTTCAGAATTACTTCTTCAATACCATTTCCAAGAAGCCTTCTAAGAAAAAATTCAAGACTTGTTTGCAGTTCTATTTGTTCTTAGAATGATCCCAAGAAAGGTATACAGAGTATAGTATTCACAAACCATTGAAATGAACTCTGTGTGTGTGTGTGTTTCCATTATCAGTCTGATATGCAGTTAGGTACTTTTGTTTCTATGTGTGTTTAGTTTTAGTTTTAGGGATTGGTTTCTTCAAATCTTTTAAAATTGAATTTTTTTAAAAAAAGATTTTATTTTGTAAGTAATCTCTACACCCAACATGAGGCTCGAACCCACAACCCTGAGATCAAGAGTCGTACTGAGCCAGACAGGCACCCCTGAATTTATTTTTTAATATACTAAACTTTCACAAAGGTTTAAAAGTCAAAACTATAAATAATAAAGTACACTTAGAAGTCTGACTCCCATCTTTATTCCTTCCACTCAATTCCCACTTATCCACTATAAGCAAGGTTTTTATTAGTTTCTGATTTTTTCTTCCGGGGTTTCTTTTTCTTATACAAAAAGTAACATACTAGGGGTGCCTGGCTTGATCTCAGGATCATGAGTTCAAGCCTTGTGTAGAGATTATTAAAAAAATAAATAAAAAGTAACATGCTATATACCACTGCTGAGCACCTTGATTTTTTTCACTTAATATATATTAGAAATCACCACATGTTAATTCGTAGAAATATTCCTCAACCTTTTTTGGCTTTATATTACTCCATTGTGTGAATTTACCATAGTTTATTCAGTTAGTATCCTAATGGATTGAGCATTTATATAGTTTCTAATATTGTAGGTATTATTATATTAATAATAATAATATTCTTTATTAATAATAATATTGGGTGGCTCAGTCCATTAAACGTCTGCCTTCAGCTCAGGTCATGATCCCAGGGTATAGGATTGAATCTTGCATCAGGTTCCTCAGCGGGGAGTCTGCTTCTCCCTCTCCCTCTGTTCCCTCTGCTTGTGCGCACTCTCTCCCTCCTGACAAATAAGTAAAATTAAAAAAAAAAAAAAGTCTCAGTGAAGAACCTTATAAAAATACTGTTTTACATTTGTGGCAATGTACTTGCAGGGTGCATTCCTGGAATTCCTGGAATTAGAATTGTTGGGTCAAAGGGTAGATGCACAGGTAGTCTTGCTAGATATTCCAAATTCCCTCCCTAGGTGTTGCACCAGTTCACACTCCCACCAATGATTGTGAGAGTGCCTTTTTCCTCACAGCCTTGTCAGTGGATTATATTACCAAAGTTTTGAATTTTTGACAATTTAGTAAACACTAATATGTCAACATAGCTCTAGTATGTGTTATATCATGAGTGAAGCTGAGTATCATAATATTTTTATTAAGACAATTTTTTTAAAGTACACATCTTTATTTTTTAATTTTTATTTATTTATTTTCTTAAGTAATCTTTGCAACCAACATGGTGCTAAAACTTAGGACCCCTAGATCAAGAGTCCCTTGCTCCTCTAATCAAACTAGCCAGGCACCCCCATCTTTCATATTTTTAAAAAATTTATTTATTTATTTTTAAAATATTTTATTTATTTATTTGTTAGCGTGAGCACAGGCAGACAGAGTGGTAGGCAGAGGCAGATGGGGAAGCAGGTTCCCTCTGAGCAAGGAGCCCGATGTGGGACTCAATCCTAGGACCCTGGGATCATGACCTGAGCCGAAGGCAGCGGCTTAACCAACTGAGCCACCCAGGTGTCCCCATCTTTCACATTTTTAAGAACCATCTACATATTGTGTGTGTGTGTGTGTGTGTGTGTGAATTGTTTATGCTTTTTGCCCAATTTTCTATCAAGTTTTGGCTTCTTTTTTTCTTTTTCAATTCTGGTATAGAAAACATACAGTGTTATATTAGTTTCAGGTGTACGGCATAGTAACTCAATAATTCTATACATTACTCCCATCACCTGTTTCACCCATTGTCTCCTGTCACCTCCCCTCTGGTCACTATCAGTTTGTTCTCTATAGTGAAGAATCTGTTTTTGGGTTCCTCTCTCTCTCTCTCTCTCTTTTTATTTTATTCCTTCATTTCTTAAATTCCATATTTAAGTGAAATCATATGATATTTGTCTTTCTCTGGCTGACCTATTTCACATCATATTATACCCTCTCGATCCATCTATGTTGTTGCAAGTGGCAAAATGTCATTATTTTTTTGTGGCTGGGTAATATTCCATTGTGTATATATAGCACATCTTCTTTATCCATTCATCTATCGATGGACACTTGGGCTGCTCCCATAATTTGGCAATTGTAAATAATGCTGCTAGAAACATCTGGGTGTATGTATCCCTTCAAATTAGTGTTTTTGTATTCCTTGGGTAAATATCCGGTGGTAGAATTACTGGATCATAGGGTAGTTTTATTTTTAATTTGTTGAGGACCCTCCATACTGTTTTCTACAGTGACTGCACCAGTTTGCATTCCCACCAGCAGTGTAAGTGGGTTCCTTTTTCTCCGCATGTTCACCAACATTTCTTGTTTCTTGTGTTTTTGATGTTAGCCATTCTGACAGGTGTGGGATGATATCTCCTTGTGGTTTTGATTTGGTTTTCCCTGATGATGAGTGATGTTGAGCTTCTTTTCATGTGTCTGTTGGCCATCTGGATGTCTTCTTTGGGAAATATCTATTTATGCCCTCTGCCCATTTTTCAGTTGGATTATTTGTTTTTTTTGTGTGTGTGTTGTGTTGCATGAATTCTTTATATATTTTGGCTATAATTTTTTATCAGATATGTCTTTGGCAAATATCTTCTCCCATTTAGTAGGTTGTCTTTATTTACTTGAGAGAAAGTGAAAGCGAGATAGCGCACGGAGGGAGAGAGAGAAGCAGACTCCCTCCTGAGCAGGGAGCCCGATGCAGGGCTCAAACCCGGGACCCTGGAATCATGACCCAAGCTGAAAGCAGTTGCTTAATCGACTGAGCCACCCAGGTGCCCAATGATTTTATTTTCAAATAATCTCTACATCCAACATGGGGCTCAAACTTACAACCAAAGGATTAAGAGTCACATACTCCACTGACTGAGCCAGCCAGCTGTCCTTTTTGTTTTGCTGATTATTTCCTTTGCTGTGCAAAAGCTTTTTACTTTCCTATAGTCCCAATAACTTATTTTTGCTTGTGGTTCCCTTGCCTCAGGAGACAAATCTAGAAAAATATTGCTATGGCTGAGTCAGAGAAATTACTGCCTGTGCTCTCTTCTAGGATTTTTATGGTTTGGGGTCTCATATTTAGGTTTTTAATTCATTTTGAGTTGTGTGTGTGTGTGGTGTGAGAAAGAGGTCCAGCTCCATTCATTTGCATATGGCTATCCAGTTTTTCCAACACCATTTGTTGAAGAGACTGTCCTTTTCTTGCCTTTTTTTGTCAAGGATTAATTGACCATATCTTTGTGGATTGATTTCTGGGCTTTCTATTCTTTTTTTTTTTAATTTTTTAATTTTTTTAAAAGATTTTATTTGTTTATTTGACAGACAGAGATCACACGTAGGCAGAGAGGCAGGCAGAGAGAGGGGGAAGCAGGCTTCCTGCAGAGCAGAGAGCCTGATGCGGGGCTCGATCCCAGGACCCTGAGATCACGACCTGAGCCAAAGGCAGAGGCTTTAACCCACCGAGCCACCCAGGTGCCCCTGGGCTTTCTATTCTGTTCCATTGATCTATGTGTCTTTTTTTGTGCCAGTACTGTTTTTATTACTACTGTTTGTAGTATATCTTGATATCAGGGATGGTGATACCTCCAGTTTTGTTCTTTTTCAAGATTGCTTTGGCTATTCAGGGTCTTTTGTGGTTCCATACAAATTTTAAGATTATTTGTTCCAGCTCTGTGAAAACAGTTGATGGTATTTTGATAGGGATTGCATTAAATCTGTAGATTGCTTTGGGCAGTGTGGACATTTTAACAATATCTCTTCTTGGGGCATCTGGGTGGCTCAGTGGGTTAAAGCCTCTGTCTTCGGCTCAGGTCATGATTCCAGGGTCCTAGGATCAAGCCCTGCCTCGGGCTCTCTGCTCAGCAGGGAGCCTGCTTCCCCCTCTCTCTCTGCCTACTAGTGATCTCTGTCTGTCAAATAAATAAATAAAATCTTTAAAACAACAACAACAATATCTGTTCTTCCAATCCATGAGCATGGCATAGAATTATTTCCATTTGGTTGTATTGCCTTTAATTTCTTTCATCAGTGTTTTATAGTTTACAGGGTATAAGTCTTTTACCTCCTTAGTTAAGTTTGTTCCTAGGTATTTTATTATTTTTGATGGATTGTAAATGGGATTGTTTTCTTAATTTCTCTTTCTGCTACTTCATTATTAGTGTATGGAAGTATAACAGATTTCTATATATTGAGTTTATATCTTGCAACCTTACTGAATTCATTTTTTTTTTTTTTTTATGGTGGAGTCTTTAAGGTTTCCCAAATATAGTATCATGTCATCTGCAAATAGTGAAAGTTTTACTTCTTCCTTACCAACTTGGATGCATTTCCTTTTTCTTGTCTGATTGCTGTGGCTGGGACTTCCAGTACTATGTTGAATAAAAGTGGTAAGAATGGATAGCTTTGTCTTGTTCCTGATCTTAGTTTTTCATCATTGAGTATGATGTTAGCTGTGGGTTTTTCATATATGGCCTTTATTTTGGCCTCTTTTTCTCAATACTTAAATGTTCTTTATAGTCCTAGTATTATAGATTAGCCTGTATCTGTGGTAAATGTTGCAAAGTTTTTCTATCATTGTGCTACCTTTCTCTCTCTCTCTCTCTTTACCACAGAGCAGCAAAAAATGCTGCTGAGTTTACTAATATTTTCTTTTATTGCATTTGGATATTTTATTTTTCACTAGCAAGCTTTTATTTGAGACTTGGGCTGGACTTGGACTGGATTCCCATGCATCCTGATGTCCTAAGTCTCTCCCTTTCGTGAGGTAAAGTAGTGGATACTTCTTTTCCCTTCTGCCAAGGAGGTAATGGGGAGTTGTGTGCAAGCCAGTCTGATTGGTTTTTTCATCTGTTTTTCCTTCAAGAGGTCAACATTGCCTCTCCTTGACTGAAGGAGTCCTGGTTGGAGAGGGTTACAAACACTTAGCTCTCATTGGGGAAGATGAATGTCTCATGAGAGAGAAGGCTGCCTCATATCTTCTCTTTTCCATAGGAGCAAGTACCCAGAGCTGCCCTTGGCCTGTATAGGATTTGAGAAAATTCCCCCACACCTAAGGTGTAAATAAATCCATCTATATTTCCTTCTAATACTTGTGTGGTTTCATTTTTTTACATTTACATTTCTGGTCCATTTGGCACTTATCCTGGTGGATAGTAAGAGGTATGGGTTCAATTTTCTGATAGGCAAGGTGGCCCCATGGAGTGGGGGGTGGGATGACCTGGGGAAAATAATCTGTGATCCTTCTAGTCTGAGCCGCTAGGTGGCACTCTTCTGGATTCATTTCTGTGGGACTAGGAGGAAACGCTCTAAGTCTTCAAAAGAAAAAGGAAATGACTAGCTAGGTTTAATTGGCCAAGAGGAAGCCCCAGTGGGAAGTTCCCTTCCAGCCACACGATTTTGACGTCTATAGTCAGACTCTGCGCTTCTTTGCCCTTGTTAGAAAATATCACTTCCTCCATATCACTGTTTCCCACCAGGAGTGCCCGTACGTGCAAAGACTGCTTTTGTGGTGAGTGGGCCCTGGCATAAGGTCATCCGGAAAGAAGTCAGGAAGAGGTCAGGATGGTCACTGTCCTGACCTGTTCTTCCTGGGGAGCCTGGAACAGAGGGTGACAAGACCGTGATTCCTGTCCCAAAGCTAGAGCCAATGGGCCCTGTTATTGCACACATGCTACTTAGCTTTCGATTCCTCATCTGGAAAATGGTACGACAATGCCTTCCTTACCCATGAGCCAAGGATGTCAATGGGATAAAACGATGCAAGTAGAAACGTGTGGGGAAAGTAAAGAACACCGTGCAAACGTGTTTTTGTTGTCGTTATGGTTACATTTTACCATTTGTGGATATGTCACTATGGAAGTTACAGTGGAAGAGCTTGTACTTCTAGGCTAATTTGCTGTTGATCAGGTGATTATTATTATTATTTTTTAAATGTATCCTCTCTCTTGTGCTTAGTGAGAAAATGGACTTGGATGGCCTAAGGACTGCCAAAGTAGAGACCCTGGCAGGGTGCCCACGACAAGCTTTCCTCTCAGCCACTAAACCCCCAAAGTTGTGTGCAAAGGAAATTATCTATCTGTATGTTTTTCACAGCTTGTATCGGGTTACTAAAGGGGTTCATAGTTCAAAAGTGGTTAAGAATGATAGATCTGAAAAAGGGAGGCCAGCCAGCCCCAGGGTCTTCTCCCCATTTGGCTTCTATAAAGACTTAACTGGTTCTAGTCCCTTCCTAGCCCCTAGATGAGATTTATGGCTCCTGATCTCACTTCTCGCCCTAGCTGGTCTGGAGTGAGAGAGAAGAGAGATGGGGGAAGGATCTAGAAGGGGTGTGGCGTGTGTAGAAACCAAATATGAAACTCCAAGGCGGTGATGGCTCTGCACGTAGGTCAGAAAACAATTTTGTGTTGTAAAACTCTGTCATGCCACAGTAGTCTTCTTTCTGTTCCTCAAATGTGCCAAAGCCGTTCCTACTTAGGACCTTTGTGGGGGCAATTTTGATTATCTAGAATGTTCTTTGCCCTGGTTTCTCCTGACTGGCTCCTTCCTATCAACTCCAATATCATTTTCTCAGAAAAATCCTCTCTGATCACAACCCACCGCACCCCCCCCCCAGCATAAAATTATCTTCCAAGAGTCCTAGTGCCATGGGAAATCATCTTTTGTAATTTGCTCATGTGTTTGTTGTCTGCACTGCTCCCCCTGTCCCCCCCCCCCCACCGCCGCACACCAGCAGAGTGAAAGCACCCTTTGGGCAGGAATGACATGTTATTTCCAGAGCCTACAATACTATCCAACACAAAGCAAGTACTCAACACATGCTCACTGAGTGGATACGTGTCTTAGAGAAGGAACTATGTTCTTTTTTTTTTTTTTTTTTTAGATTTTATTTATTTATTTGACAGAGAGAGATCACAAGTAGGCAGAGAGAAAGGAGGAAGCAGGCTCCCTGCTGAGCAGAGAGCCCGATGCGGGACTCGATCCCAGGAGCCTGAGATCATGACCTGAGCCGAAGGCAGCGGCTTAACCCACTGAGCCACCCAGGCGCCCAGGAACTATGTTCTTATTAGAAAGTACTGTGTCAGAATATGCAGGTGGGACCTGAGGGCTTGGACATGGGCACCAAGGGGAAAAGAAGAGTCCAAGATGCTGACACAGTACTTATTAAAAAGTACTGTGTCAGCATCTTGGACTCTTCTTTTCCCCTTGGTGCCCATGTCCAAGCCCTCAGGTCCCACCTGCATATTCTACTTCTGAGAAATGTCTGCCACCTTTCCTCTGTCCCCTCCTGCTCCCCCACCCCCACCCCCACAGCTGAAGCTTGGTCGCCTAGGTATTATTAGCCCTGTTCCTCTCACCCTGCTGCCCAAGACTTTCCAGAAACACAGGTGTCCCTGCCCCAGCCCATACCCTCCTCCCTTGTCCCCATTCACCCCCACTCCTGGGACAACTGAACCCTTTATATGTCTTCCTGGCCTTCCTTGGGGCTGAATCAAAGTGTCCTCCCCATATTAACTCCAAGCTTTGCTTTTGCAGCTTACAGATCTTGCCTCTCTCATTAGGGGAGCCCAAGCAAGGCAGAGTAAGCAGCTCTTTGGGAATCCTGGGAGAAGACATAAATGTCTGCCCCTGAGATGCACGGGGCCTCTGAAGGCAACAGGGTGGGTGTGTCAGAGAGAGCTTACTGAGATGTCTCAGGAGAGGGCCAACAAGGACCCCCCAAGGGCAGACCTGGGCCCTTCAACAGCTCCAGGGAGGGCCCATGGGCTGAGATGCTGGGCCTGGCCTGCCACAAATCAGTGAAGCCCTCGAAAGGACTGGAACAGAGCTGCGCCAGGGCAGCTGTCCCTGTCCCCCCTGTTTGGCTGAAGGGATATTGGTACAAGGGTAGCAGGTGGCTGCCGAGTAACTTCAGAGGAAAGAATGCAAATCTGGCGAGATGGGAGATCTTGGCTTTGGTGGAGGAGCAAATACTGACCTCGGGTGATGATGTGGCCCTTCTCTTTCCTCAGCTGTTGCCAGGTGTGGCTGGACAGGGCTTAGCCGGCTGCTGCTCGCTCTCCAGAAGAACCCCCTTTGGACTGAAGTAGGAAAGCTTGATGCAGGCTGTTCAGGTAACGACATTTAGAGACCTTTCTTATGAAAGACGTTTGATTTCCTGTGAGTTACTGCCATTAAGGACATTTATTTCTTATACCAAAAGTCTCAATTCATCTCGTCTCTAGAGATCATTTTGTCTCATACTGTATGCTATCTCAGCAGAAAAAAATGCTTTCCCCAAATGTGTCAGTGCTATTTTTAAAAAGGTTCAGTGACCTATTTCTGTAATTCTCACAGACACTGAAAGAACAGAAGTCTATTTAGGCTCAGCTCTGTCACTGAAAAGTTACCCCTGCCAGGTGTTGCCTGCAGAGGAATCACCTCGCTGGGCAGGAGAGTCTGAAGAAGTATGAGGAGGGTCGTCAGAGTGAGATCCTGGGAGCAGAAACACACATTCGCCCTCACACCTCTCCAGGTTGGAACAGTGTCCCGGTGACTGCAGTCCGACTTCAGCCCGATTTGACATTGGGAGATTCTCCATAATTCACTACTTCCCAAAGTACCTGAAAAGACAATTTACAAAAGAGGAACTTGGCTCATCGACTGATGCACGGACAACAGGTTAGCTCCTCTAGTCATCACAGATGTGAACATTATAGCAATGCCACTGTCAGAACTCACCTATGCTGGGAGCAGTCAGGATGGCGATTACCCTTCAGTCGGGGATGAAGGGCCAAAGGGGCATGACAGGTGCTTCTGGGGTTCTGGTCATGTTCAGTTTCTTGATCTGGGTGCTGGTTACTTAGAAGTCTACTTTGAGAAAATTCGCTTATGATCTGTGTACTTCTCTGAGTGTGTGATAAGCCTCACCGAAAAGTCTACATAAGAAAACCAGCTCACTTTCTACCTATTAAGTTATATATATATATAGAGAGAGAGAGGGAGAGAGAGAGAGCGAGCATGCAAGCGAGCACGCCCGTGCAGCTGAAGCCATAATGAAGCTGCAATTTTCACATATTGCTAGTGGCAGTGTACATTAATAGAGCCCTCTTTGGCTCTATTTTGGCCTCCTTTTTGGGGAGCGATTTGGCAATATGAATTTAAAAATCTTAGAAGCGTTTGTATTGTTAACTATGAAATTCCACATCTGAGACTCTATCTTAAGAAATAATCCTAAATGACCAAAAAGGTTTATGTGCATGTATGCATTGCAATGTCATTTACAATAAAAAAAATGTATATTAGTAAAACATTGAAAGTAATCTAAATGTCGAACTATAGGGCAACAAGTGAACTTTGATAAATCCACACGATGACATTTTATCACTTAAAGTGAGCAATGACAGAAGGAAATAGAATGTAGCAAGTATAAAAAGCAGGGTATAACACTGTAGGCACAATTACAATTGGGTTTAGAAAAAAAAAGGAACACCCCTATGCAGAGAAAAATCACAAGATAAAAAAAGTGATCAAAGTTTACATTTGGGTAACAGAACTATGGGCAATATATTTTCTCTAATTTACTATCCCATGTTTGCCAAATTTTGTTTCCTGAGTCTGTATTACTTCAGTCAAGGAAGTAATATTTAAAGAGTAAACCTTGTGGGGATGCCTGGGTGGTTCAGTGGTCAAGTGTCTGCTTTGGCTTAGGTCATGATCCCAGGATCTTGGGACCAAGGCTCATATTGGGCTCCCAGCTCAGCAGGAAACCTGCTTCTCCCTCTCCCACTTCCCATGCTTGTGTTCCCTCTCTAGCTGTCCCTCTCTGTCAAATAGATAAATAAAATCTTTTTTAAAAGATGGGGGGTAAGCCTTGTGCCTTCTACTCAGTCTCAGAGGGTGCTGCCCTCTGATTCTTCTAGGTCCCCTACACTCCTGCCTAATATCACCACCACTTGGTTCCAATGGCCCAGGAAAATTCCTCAAGTTCACTACCAGGGCTACAAATGTGCCAAGGTCCTACAAAAACAGTTGAAATCTGGGGGTGGGGGTGGGGAGACAACTGTTGGTTCAAAAATAGAAGTGTAAGATTAAAATTCACCAATTTTTATTGCAATAGCTATAAAATGTAAATTACATCAGCTCCTTTAACTGTTAACATTTGATTTCATAAAAAATTTTCATTAAATTTGAGACCAATTTGTTGGTTAAATTTTTGTTATAGTCAAGATTTTCTGACTCCTCATGACCTTTGAAAGAAATAGTAGTTAATATATATTAAATTCCTTTTTGGTAGCCGTATACTTTTAAAAAGAACACAGAATTAGGAGAGATCTCTCAGAAATAGCAATATGATTGCGTCTCTTGTGGGATAGACTGGGTTTCAGGCTTGTTTACAGGTAGGCTGGGGTCTCCGCAAGTGAGAGGGCCTCCGCCAAGCCATCTTTATTTCTTCCCTCAGGTAATGACGACTATTAAAGGGCTTCCCATCCCCAGCCCAGCCTTGCCCTGCTCCAAGTCTGCATCTGGTAAACATCCTACAGGAGCGCCCCAAGCCCTCCGAAGAGAAGTCTGGGCTGACCCTGAGGCCGGGTAGGCCCCTCCCCTGCCCTTTCCCCTAAATACCCGCTCCCCCCACCCTCTTCCTTTTGCCAAACCACTTTCCTTCCCCGAGGGTCCTTATGGGAGGATCCTTATCACCTTCCACCCATTGCCCTGGGAGTTCTCTGAGAGCCCAGACCATTCCGTAAAGATCTTTCTTAACCTTGGAAAAACTCCTGGAGGTGAGGAGGTTATGCATGAATGACAGGAAGGGGGAGGAGTGGGAAGAGAGACACGGCTCAGGAGGGGGGTGGGGTGGGGGTAAAACCCCAGGACAAGTGAGGCAGGTTTGGACCTCTGGGTAGGCAGAACGCATGGCTCTACCAGTCTGAAGCCCGGGGAGGGGCTCGGATAGAGAAACCAAGGGGTGGCCACCAATTTAAATGGGGTGGGTTGGGGTGGAAGCCAGGGCTGTGGCTGTGAGGAGCCCACTTCACAAGGGTGGGCAGAGAGGGGCCCCTACGCTGCTCAGTTGGTTAAAAGTCTGCCTGCCTTCTTTCTGCTCAGGTCGTGGCCCCAGGGTCCTGGGATCAAGTCCCCCATTGGGGGACCCGGCTCACTGGGAGCCTGCTTCTCCCTCTGCCTGCCCCTCCCTGTGCTCGCTCTCTCTGTCAAATAAATAAAATCTTAAAAAAAAAAAAAATGTGGGCAGAGCCACCACACCAGGGAGAATCCCCACTCCTCGTGGGCCTGGCAGAAGAGTTGAAAGACAGCAGGGGCTGTGAGGTTCTTGGGCTTCCAGCAGAAAGAGCCAAAAAGTACTACCTGGAGGCATGAGACCCCTGGAGGCCAGCCCTGCAACAGTGAGCACTCAAAGGCCCGTGGACTCTGGGCCAGGCCGGAATTAACCCCCCAGTGAGCTGCAGAACAATGCTAACACAAGCCCCCATTTACAGATGGGCACAGGTGGGCTGAGGAACCTGCCCAAGGACCCACGGGAAGGAAGCACAGGCATGGAGACGTGGCTCCGGATGCCATCCCAGCGCTGGGTTGCCTCTAAGCGAGACTGAGGCTGGAAGAGTGTCCCTAGGAACCGGTTACTAGAAAGCCCCCGGGGCAGTGGGGTGAGGACCTGCAGCCGAGCAGCTGGAGAATTGCAGAGTCACGGAAAGGGGAAGAAAGGTGACAGGGAGGGACTATTTCATGGAGCAAAGGGGTGTTTGCAATTTTGCAAGTGTATTTGCTATTTTTCTCACATCAAGAAGCAATCGCCAGTTAATACTTTCATCCTTCTAATGTCTAAAAAAATTACCCTAGAGCTGCTTCCAGGTGGCACATGGAGCTTGTGGCCAAGAGTTGCCCATGCAGCCACCAACATGGACAGCTTGTGCCAAGTCTTGTTCTTGTCCTTGATTGTCCCAACCTGAAGCTGAGAAGTCCAGCTCTTCCCCACTCCCCGCCCCCTCAGGGTGCCGGACAAAGACGGTGCTGGAGATGGGGTCTGATTTCCTCATCACGGGAGGGACCCTGATGGTGTGGTTGCCCAGCTTGTAGGCTCTATGCCTGATGAACATGGGTATGAGAGGCCAGCAGATCTCTTGGCCTACAGAGTTGGTGGAAATACATTGTGCAAGGACTTGCATCCAGCTTTTAGTTTACAGTGGGAAGTTGGAAAGCTTCTGTTTCATAATCCTGGATCAATGCAGTGCATCCAACATTCCCAAACTCAGTAGATTTCTTCTATTCATTGGACTCATCTGTGTCCTGTTAGTTTTTTTTCATGACCAGACCCATAGTACGTATGAACCTGCCAGGCTGTCTATCTGAGGGGTTTGTGTGCCTTTTGGGAAGAAATCAGCGGCTATGGATTTGCTCCTGATCGTGAAGTTTTAAAGGTTGTGCCCATCCTCCCATCTGAAATGTGGAAAAGGTAGAGAAAAAGAAGCATCTCTGAAAAGAAAGAAAGCCTCTCATAGCTTGGCCTACATGTCTTGGGAAGGAAGAGACAAACTTGTCAAACTTGTTTTTTCAACAACATAAAGTGACATTTACTTATTAGTTATCTTAATTCATTCATTCATTCATTCTTTCTTTTAAAGATTTTATTTAAAATAAAATGGGGGAGAGCATAAGCAGAAGGAGCGGTAGGCAAAGGGAGAAGTAGGCTCCCTTTGAAGAAGTCAGGCAGGGAGCCTGATGGGGTTCTTGATCCCAGGACTCCGGGATCACAACCGGAGGCAAAGGCAGATGCTTGGGGTGCCTGGGTGACTCAGAGGTTAAACCTCTGCCTTCAGCTCAGGTCATGATCTCAGGATCCTGGGATTGAGCACCACATCTGGCTCTCTGCTTGGCGAGGGGTCTGCTTCTCTGCTTACTGGTGATCTCTCTCTCTGTCAAGTAAATAAATAAAACCTTAAAAAAAAAAAGGCAGATGCTTAACCGACTGAGCCACCCAGGTGCCCCTTAGTTTCTCATTTCCTTTTTTTTTTTTTAAAGATTTTATTTATTTATTTGACAGAGATCACAAGCAGGCAGAGAGGCAGGCGGAGAAAGTGGGGGTGTAGCAGGGTGTGTGTGGGGGGGACACAGACCCCCTGCTGAGCAGAGAGCCAGATTTGGGGCTCCATCCCAGGACCCTGAGATCATGACCTGAGCCAAAGGCAGAGGCTTAACCCACTGAGCCACCCAGGCAACTGTTTTGTTTTGTTTTGTTTTTTACAATACCTTTTTTTCTCCTTTTTGAGAACAGATTTCTGGTTTTCAGAAATTATTGTAAAATCAGGAAGCAAGATCCTGTAAGCTGAGATGGCATTTACCTGTACTGTTTTGCCTTTCAACAGAGTGGGAACCAAACATTAGTGCAGATATGTATGTAAGTTGGTTTCCTGAACAATAGAGTAGGAAAGGAACAGAATTAAATAATTTTTCTAATAAAAAATATTACCAATTAACATAGCACTAAAAAGCTAAGCACATGTCCATGACTCACTTAACTTCTCCCTTAATGCAGACCACCGGTACCAAACACTGGAGGCCTTTCTCTTCATTACTCAACATTATGGGTTTTCTTATATTGTCATCACTCACAGATCCTCTTCCGGGGCAATGCTGTGTGTAGAGTCCCCTGGAAAAGTGAGGAGGAAGGAGACTAGGACGGTTCTGCCTGGAGGCCTTTACTCTGGATATTCCCTCTAGGGAAGCCTGAGTGACTCAGTCAATTCAGCATCTGACTCTTGATTTCAGCCCAGGTCATGATCTCAGGGTCATGGGACGGAGCCCCTTGTTGGGCTCTGCGTTCAGCGCAGAGTCTGCTTGAGATCCTCTCCCTCTGCCTGTTCCCCCGCCTCTCTCAAATAAATAAGATAAAATAAAATAAATCAACACCTGTCTTCCCTCTGGTATCTTGGCTAACTTCCTTGCTTCCCTCAAGTCTCTCACCATCTCACCATCTTGTAATACTGCCGCCAGCCCCCTGCCACTACACTGCGGGAGCTCCTGCCTCCCGTACCCTGCTCTATTTTGTTCTTTCCTTTTTCCACAGCAACTGTTACCACTAAGTAATACTTTGAGGCATTGTCTTTTAAGTTTCCAGCACATCTCCCCCACCCCAACTACAACAATGCAAGCTCCTCAAGGCAGGTGCCTTTGTGTCTGGTTTTCTGACCTAATCCAGGTATTGGGAGCAGTTCTGAAAGAGAAAGCAGTAGAAGCTCCATTAATACTTTTGGAATAAAAGAGGCATCATCTCAGTGGCTATGACTCCTTCATAAAACAGGAAGGGCTGTAGCCAGTGTTTGGAAGATGGGCAGCCTTTCCTAGGGGAGAGAAACAGAAAAGGCATCCCACATAGAGGAGTGACGAGCAAATGCTAGAAGGTAGGAGAAAGTTAGGTCATTTGGGAGGCAGTGAGTAGACAATATGGCAGTGCCAGGATGGAGGACATTGGATGCTGGAACAATGGGTGTGGACTTTCTTCCATAGGCAGTGGAAGGGTAGGGAAGTGGTGGTTATGGAAGGGTTTTGAGCGGGAAAGGACTTTATGCAAATAATTTTTTTTCTGAGTTTATTTATTTATTTTTAGTAATCTCTACACCCAAAGTGTGACTTGAACTCATGGCTTCAAAATCAGGAGTCATAGGCTTCTCTGACTGAGGCAGCCTGGTGCCCCAAAAGTTGACATTTTAGAAAGATTAATCTGGAAGGGGGGTGCCTTTCAGGTGGGAGTGGTCCCCTCTGGGATGTTTTCCTCAATCCCCTCCCCTTGCCTTTCCCTCCTCATGAGCACTCTGGGGACTTACTGTACTCCATCTTCGCTGTGCTCTCACTACTCCAGTTTTAGCCAGAATCTGAGACTGAAGGTGTGTGGCACTTCTTAGATTTGGAGGGAGGAGGCTTTGGCTCTGCCCGCTCTCCTTTGTCTAGGTGAAGTCAGGGGAGGCAATATCCATGGCCCCTGGTTAAAAATGGCATGTGGCACTTAGAACGCTTCCTCCTGCTTCTCCATCTTTGAATTTGTGGTATGGTCCCCAAGAGGGATGAATGAATGCTTGAGATTTCCCTAAGCAATACTGAAATTCCAAAGGAGTGAAAGGTGGAGAGACCTTTGACCAGCACATCAAGAACATGGATACATTAGAACTGGAGCCTTGTGTTACAATTGCAAGTCAAACTCCAAGTGGGGTAACCAGCCCATTAGCGCAGGCCTGTGAAAACTGGCTTTTCTGCCATCTCTACACACACACACACACATACATGGGTGCACACTCTCACATACACACATTCATTGGGCCCTGGAAAGATCAAGGCCAACTGCAAAGTACCCATTCCCCAAGACTCCTAATTTATATTGGGAACTAGCTATAAAGCTCCCCCTGCTCCCCAATCTTCCCTTGCAATGATAAAGAGCATGTCACATCACACTAAATGTGACACTTAATCAAAACCCGTCTTCTTTAACAAACCCTTAACCTCCAGCACATGAGAGTCACCAAGGCCAAGGGACGAGACAGGGAGCCAACTCAGGTGGCACAGGCTTTGATTAAGATGATACAGATTTCCTTTTATTTCACTTTCATCAGAGTTGTAAAATTCGAATCTATCCCCTTTTTGATTTGACAACAGCACATTTCAGTAGAGGTTGACACCAAAAAAAGATCAGGACTTGTTCTCTCTTCAACCGGGAGTAGACGATAATTTCTCTGAATCCCCTTCAGTAATGATCCTCAGAGCTTCTGATCTTCCCATAAGCAAGTTTTGCAGGGGACGTGGTTAAACGGAAGCACAAACCTGCCTGGCATCTGGTTCCTTTCTTAAGTGGTATCTAAATACCCTTAATCTCTAGGCCCTGGAAAAGACCTCCCCTTCTCTGCCTCCTTTCTTGGGTCTTTTTTTTCCTCAGACTTAAGTCCTCCAGTGAATTCTTTCGCCAGATTTCTGGGGCAGGAAATCGACGTCGCTGCCACACAGTACTTGAAAAACTTGTGGGGGCTCCAGCAGTTGTCCGTTTCTATAGCACGAGCCATGGTTTTCTCTCCTGATGGGTGAGGGATTTTGTTTTACAATTATGTAATCCCTAGCTAGATCCCAAAAGAACAAAAGTGTTTCTAGCTATTTAATATACATTTATTGAATCTCAATTAGGGATGATGGAGGTGTGATAAGAGAAAAGATTATTCTGCTTTCAAGTAACTGGAAGTAAGATGTGGCATTCACAGCAGGGTGGGACAAGGGGCTACAAGCCTTCCAAAGCATAGACAGTGCATGGATCCAGAAAACATTAGGCATCTACTGTGTGCTGGGCCCTGTTCTGGGCACTGGGATATAGATTTGTACACACTGGACAACATTCCTGCCTGCAAGGCACTTACAATCTAGCAGGCGCTGGGCACATTTTCAGCTTTTGAACAACCCACACTTGGCCCTTTGTATGTTGACCTTTTCAAATCACCTTTTATAGTCTGGGTCTGGACTTGGACTGGGTGCTGTGGTCATTACTGAGAAAGCACAGACATGACCACCAACAAGACTAGAAGACAACTTATGGAATGGGAGAAGATATTTGCAAATGTTATATGCATGTAATACAGGATTAGTATCCAAAATACATAAAGAAATTATATAACTCAACACCCAAAATACAAATAATCCAATTTAAAAATGGGCAGAAGATGTGAACAGACATTTCTCCAATGAAGACATCCAGATGGCCAAGAGACATATGCAAAGTTGCTCAACATCACTTGGCATCTGGGAAATGCAAATCAAAACGAGAATGTGATATCACCTGATACCTATCAGAATGGCTAACATCAAAAACACAAGAAACAAGAAATGTTGGTGAGGAAGTGGAGAAAAAGGAACTCTCTTACACTGCTGGTGGGAATGTAAACTGGTGTAGCCACTGTGGAAAACAGAATGGAGGTTCCTTAACAAATTGAAAGCAGAACTACCCTATGATCCAGTAATCACTCTCCTGGATATTTACCCAAAGAAAACAAAAACACTAATTTGAAAGGATGGATGCACCCAAATGTTTATAGCAGTATTTTTTTACAATAGCCAAATTATGGAAGCAACCTAAGTGTCCATCGATAGATGAATGGATAAAGAAAATACGGTACATATACATAATGGAATATTACTCAGCCATAAAAAAGAATGGAACATGCCATTTGCAATAACATGGATGGATTGAGAGAGTAAAATGCTAAGCAAAATAAGCCAGTTAGAGAAAGACAAATGCCATATTATTTTACTCATCTGTGGAATTAAAGAAACAAAACAAATGAACAAAGGGGAAAAAAGGAAACAACCCAAAATACAGACTCTTAACTATGGAGAACGAACTGGTGGTTGCTGGAGGAGAGGTGGGCGGGGGCTTGAGTGAAATAGGAGATGCGATTAAGAGCATACTTACTGTCCTGAGCACTGAGCCCTATAGGGACCTGTGTACAAAAATCACACTTTTGTACACCTGAGAGGAATATAACACTGTATAGTAACTACACAGGAACTAAAAGGAAAAGGAAAGGAAAGAAGAGAAGAAAGGACAGACAGGAAAGGGCACTTACCTTTTATTCAAAAATAGAAAAAAAAGCAGAATACCCAGAATATTTCAAAGTGGAAGGGGGAAAAATGGTTTTTTAGAAAAAGCCTATATTTCAGCCAGAAAGAGGAGATAAATAACAATAAAGAATCTTCCTTCCCCAGACCAGGTTAAGGCTAAAGATTATGGACGAACCCAGACTGAGAACACAGAAGTTGGTGCCAAGGGCCAGGGCAGGAAAAGAGTAAGTGTTGGGCTTGCCTTGACTTTTCTAACTGGAGGCCTTTCCATCACCCCTAGAAGACAGTCTTCAACTTCCAAGGGGCCCAGCAAAGCATCACCTGGATCCATGTGTGTGCGTGAGTGGGTGCGGGATGATGGCCCGCGAGCAGATCAGTCGGCAGAGAATGCTGGTGGCTGAGGGCGGCAAGAGCCATCGGGAGCTGTAGCAGCAAGAACTGCTAGAACCTGGCGGTTACTCAGCAGCGTGTGGCCTGCATTCTACTTTCCCCCACACAGGCCCCTGAACTTCTTGGAAAGCAATGCAGCACACATGGGAGGGAACCACAGGTCCCAAAGCCAGTGAGAGCTGGGGCCCAGAAGGCTGCCTTTGTCCTGGAAGAGGAGCTCCTTCCCCTTTCTCACCTGGCAGAGGAGCCCAGGGTGGTGCTACGATCCCTGTTCAAACTTCCTAGGGATTAGATTTGACCGCCCCCTCACCTCCCCCTTATCTCCCTCCCAACCAGCAGGAGGACTGTGAACCTCATTACAGAATTCAGTCACATTGAGGTGAGTCAACAGGTGTGTTGTGTTCTCCTCTGAGCTTTTGTGATAAAATTTTCTGCACCTTAAGCTATTTATTATGCATTTTTTTCAACATAAAAGTAGAGGGGATAGTATAAAGAGTCCCATTTACCCATCATCTAGATATAACCATTAACATCTCACCATATGCTATAGTCTGAGTGATTATGGGCCCCCCCATCAATTCATAGGTTGAAAACTGACCCTGAACATGATATTAGGAGGTGGGACCTTTGGGAGGTGATTAAGTTATGAGGATGGGGCCCTCATAAATGGGTAAGCACCCTTATAAAAGAGATCCAAGTGAGCTCTCTCACCCTGTCTGCCACCAGAGGTCACAGTGAGAAGACACCATCTGCGAACCAGGTGGCAGGCACTCATTAAATACCAGATCCGCCGGCACCCTGACCTTGTATTTCCAGCCTCCAGGACATCGAGAAGTAGATTTTGTTGTTCATAACCAGACTACCTTATTCTGTTATAGGAGACCGAGTAGACTAAGACACCATATTTGCTTCATGAGGCTTTATTTCTTCAGTATTTTAAAATAAATCATAGACATCGTATTTCACCCCCAAATAGTTTGGTATGTACTTTTTGAAAGATGAGGGTGTTGTCTTATATAACCACAACACCATTATCACAATATCAAAATTAATAATAAATTCCTAAATATTTTCTGATGCCCAAGTCCAAACTCAAATTTCCTTGATCTATGCCAAGATATCTTCTATAGTTGGTACGTTTGAATCGGGATCCAAACAATGTCCACACATTGCACATGGCTGTTATGTGTCTAGCTGCTTTAATGTAAAAGAATCACTTTGAAGTATTCACCAGTGGGTTGTTCTCACCCGCCCCTCTGTCCTGGGCTTCAGCGAATCTCTCCAGGTATACCCCGAGGGCCCTTCCCAGCAGTCCAGGCCACCAGACCTGGGATCTGGAGGAGGCAGCCTGGACTGACTGGGATCTGGAGGAGGCAGCCTTGGCATGCAACCAGAAACACGGGGTTTCAAAATTTCAGCTATGAAGCATGACATTTGGAAAAATGTACGATGAAATTTCTGTGCCCTGGCTCCGGACAAGATACAGCTTCTTCCTGGAGGAGGGAGAGAGAAGAAGGATGCCAGGGTAGAAGCGGAACTGAGAGGGAGAGCACTCCATGAGTCATGGGCCCGGGCAAAGGGGCTCTATCTGTCCTTTGTGCCCAGGAGCTGGGCAGCTGGCCTCCTCGGGGTCCTCAGCTGAGCACTGCCCTTGATAGTTCCTTTTGTTTGTTCGGTGGGAGGGACACCCATCTCTTCCAGGGGAGCTTTGCAGCCAAAGGGCCACAGCACAGGGATGCTCCCTGCTTGGGGAGGGGGACCCCGGCTACCTAGAGGGTTGGTGGTGCTGGGAAGGGGGCCTCTCCCATCCCCCCTTCACCCCAGCAGGCCAGCACCGTGGTAAGGGCATCCAGTCAGCGGGGTCAGGTGACACGCACCCTCTCTGTCTCTGAAGGGCTGCCTGGTCAACGGCATCCTTGCGTGCTCCCTCTGAGAGTTCAGCCATATGCTAGGTTGATTTCTTCCAAATCTGAAACTTTGATCAAAGAGTAGCATTTCTTATGTGGGGGGAGAGTGCCTGAAGCCTGAGCTTTGCCCCCCAGCACTATATTCCAGCTTCAACTATGCCCTAAACCCCTTGGACCAGAACTGTGTTTGTGAACCCCTAGAGAAGCGGCCCCCCGAGACCCTGGAGCCAGAGTGGAGAGGGTGTGAGCCAACACCCAGATGACAGCTGTTCTCTTGGCCTTCCGGAGTCCTGGCTGCCTTCTGTCTGCGCCTGTGTGAAAACTGGCTCCTGAGGGAATACTCATCTTCTTTGATGACCAGGTCGGCGTTCTCTGGGCTCTGGTCCTGTATGGGCTCTGGTGGCAGGGGTGCTGGGAAGGCCGTGCCCTCCGAGAGACTTCTGGCGGGACCCGGAAGTCCTGACGGTACCAGGGCAGTGGGAACTTGGGGATGACGGTGCTCTGTGGGCCTCCACATGGAGCTCCAAGATCTGGGCGGCTGGCAATCTGGTCTGCATCTGATCAATTTTATCTGCAAAGTATTCAGAAAATTTCTCCCCCAAAGAACATGTTGACCCCCTGAAGGAGGGAATGCAGTGTGGGTCGCTTGTTTGAAGACGTTCTCCGTTTTGATGAGGCTTGTGCAGAGACCCAAGATAAGCCTCAGAACATGAGCCAAGCGGGTGGGGGAAAGGCTCCTCCGGTGACGCTCCGCGTCGTCCCCTGCCTTCCATTTTACGTGTTTACCAATTGTGAAAGCAAATCCAGCTGTTGGAAGGAATTGCTTCCAGATGACATTATGGGAAAGGAAAACACACTTTATAAAAAAAGCTGCAGAATAAAAAGCAGAACATGTACGCTCTGTGGGCCAGGATTCCATATGGACTATTTCCTGATATTGTGCAATAAGCCAGCTCCTGGGGTAATAATAAGAACAGTGCAAATGTTCCCTGCACTGGAGTCAGGAGACCAGAGCCGGGATGGGGCTTGGCAGAACTTGGGGAAAATCACTTGACCTCCCTGGGCCACCATATTTTTCTCCCTCCTAGGAATCCGCCTCCACCTTCACTGGGGAGCCCCGTGAAAGCCTCAGAAAATATCTTCTGTGTGTCGAACGATGTGCAAGGACCATCAGAAAGCAAGGACATTTTGCTTTGGAAAATTGGATGCCTTTCTCGGCCCCCCAGCACAGAAATGTGCTGTGTTGGCTTTCTCAAAAAGATTTTAGAAGCTCTCTAATGAGCTGGAATTAAAGTGTCCCTTTACTAATTTGGTTTTACAGGTCACTGGATAAAACCTACTTAGAGTGGTTTGAAGAGGATTAGGACATTTGCGTCTCTTCCAAGTTGACTTTCCAGGCAGGGTCAGTCAGCAGCTGGAGACTCCCTTGGCTAGAGGCCAGAGCCCTTTTGTAAGCTGCAAGTTTGTAAGGGCCTGGTGAGCACACTGTAAGGCTATTACCCAAGAAATGGAAAGTTTGCAGGGAAATGAAAATGTAAATGCATAAAAGCAAGGCACACATTCCTGAGTTTGCGGGCCTAGAAGCATGCCGGAAAGGCCGGCACTGCCGTTCCACAGGGCAAAGCAAACAGTGGGGGCCGCCGACCCACGCTCCAAACTTCTCTTGGGGCAGTGTGGGCTTCGAGAGTTCCAGAACGGCCTTACGCTCAGGAAGTTCCCAAAGACTGATACTGGGGCTATTACAGTCAATATTAAATACAACTTAAAATGTTTTTTTCAGGGGCGCGTGGGTGGCTCAGTGGGTTAAGCCGCTGCCTTCGGCTCAGGTCATGATCCCAGGGTCCTGGGATCAAGCCCTGCAACAGGCTCCTTGCTCAGCAGGGAGCCTGCCTCTCTCTCCGCCTCTGCCTGCCTCTCTGCCTGCTTGTGCACTTGGTGGTGCTGGGAAGGGAGCCTCTCCCATCCTACCTCCCCGGCAAATAAATAAATAAAATTTGACAAATAAATAAATAAAATCTTAAAAAAAAAAAAAGGTTTTTTCAGTCCTATCAGCCACATTGTGAGTGCTCAACAGCCACATGCAGTGAGGGACGACGGATACAGTGAACCCTCACTCATTCATTCACGGAGTGCACGGCCATGAAGGAAGCACTTAGTATCTCTGCCCTCACGGAGTTTATGTTCTAAAGGGGAAGAGAAACAAGAGACAATAAATACAGTGAGTAAATTTTTCCATCACTTGTGGTCCCCCCAGGAAACAGATGACATTCAATTGAGTAATCAAGACGACTTTAATGAGCGGATTTACCAAGATGTGGGTAGACTTCAGGGAAACGAACAAGAAATGGTGTTGTACTGGAGAACCACCCACTGTGGGGAACCACCGCCCACGCACTGGCCTCACGAGGCAAGAGAAGGGGCAGTCACCAGAACCCTGTGAGAGAGCTCTGGGGTGTGGGCTGTAGCCTCTGTGAGAGGGACCGGACCAGGCATGATGCCCCAGGTGGGGCGGGAGCTTTGGGACTGGACTCTGTATCGCTCCATGCTCAGAGCTCCGGCCTGTATCCGGTTCCCCCCACCCCCCAACCCCCCCACTGGCGGGCCCCAGGGAAGCTGCAGGCATGGAGTCCTCTGGGGGCACAGAGCAGCATGGAAAAGAGTGCAGAGAGAATCTGGGTGGACAAATAGAATCGGCATCATCATGCCGCACACTAGAAGGCAACGGCGCAAAAGGAAGAGGAGGTCAGAGGGAAGGACTGAGAGGTCTGGACAGCCAAGTAAAACAAACGGCCTGAAGCCCACGCTCTCCTTCCTCTGCTCTCCCACCACCCCTCTCTTTCCTGTTATGACTAATTGTGTCCCCTCTGAGTCCTACCATCTCTATGCTGCTTCTGCCACTTGTCACATCCTCTCTCTTTGGGTACCTTCACAAGGTGCCCGGAGCAAAGCAGGCAGCTCTGGTGAACTTGCAGGGAGTCCCTATGCTCTGCTTTATTTTATTTTATTTTATTTTATATTTTATTTATTTGACAGAGAGAGACAAAGTGAGACAGAGAACACAAGAAGGGGGAGTGGGAGAGGGAGAAGCAGGCTTCCTGCTGAGCAGGGATCCCAATATGGGGGTCGATCCCAGGACCCTGAGATTGTGACCTGAGCCGAAGGCAGATGCTTAATGACTGAGCTACCCATGGCCTCCTTATTTCTTCTTTTGAGAATATTTTATTTATTTATTTGAGAGAGAGCACATTCAGGGGCAGAGGGAGGAGAAGCAGGCTCCCCATCAAGCAGGGAGCCTGAAGCAGGTCTTGACTCTGTCGAAGGCAGACACTTAACCGACTGAGCCACCCAGGTGTTCCTTTATTTTTATTTTTAAATAGACTTTATTTTTCAGAATAGTTTGAATTTTAAAGAACAGTTGAGAAAATAGCACAGAGAATTCCCACATAACCCCACACCTAGCTTCCCTATTATGAACGTACCTTAGCACGGTACGTTTGTTACAATTAATGAACCAATAACAATATGCTGTTAACTAAAGCCCATATTGTTTTCTGATTTTCTCAGTTTTTCCATCAACTGGAGAGGTCTCTAAGCCTACTGTGCCACTCTCTAATCTAGGGCTACCTGTTTTCTTGATTCCCTTCCAGGCTTTTGAAAGCTAATAGAGAAAAATCACAAAACTGGGGTTGAGCGGGTCTAGTCTGACGAGAGAAGACATGGAAGCTCTAAACAGTTAACAATCTCCAGACACAAGGCATTATCTGTAGCCTCCTACTCAGTCCCATGCCTCCTAGGCGCTGCCCTCCCTGTAGCCACCATAGAGTGCCCTAACGCTAATACCTCACGAACCATGGCTCAGTTACCCAAACTGAGAAATTCACGTTGATAGGAGTCTATTAACTAAATTGCAGACTGTAACTGAGATGTCACCATTTGTCTCACTAATATCCTTTTTCTGTTCTGGCATTCAGTCCAGGATACCACAGTCACTTGTCACGTCTCCTTAGCCTTCTCTAGTCTGTGACCATTTCTCAGACTTCCCTTGTCTTTCATGACCTTGACACTTTTGAAGAGTATTGGTCAGGTAGTATATAAAATGTCCCTCAGTCTGGGTTTGTTTGCTGTTTGCTCATGGCTGGACGGGGATTATGAATGGTTGGGAAGGAGACCACACGGGGAAGTGCCTTTCTCAAGACATTGTGTGGGGGGTGTGGGGGTGTCATGAGACGAGCAAACCTGAACTACAAACCACCTTAACCTTGCTCATTTTGTTAGGGTGGTACCCGCCAGTTACTCTTTTTCTTCTTCCACACTCTGTTACCAGCAAGTCATGAAACCCAGACCACACTCAGGAGAAAAGGTACTACCTTGTACTCTGGAGGAAGGGGTATCATCAAAGCATTTGTGGACATATGTGAAAACCACTGCAGTATTAATGAATACTTTCGGGTAACTGATCTGAGGCTCTACAAAGATCCTGTATCTCCTTAAAGCCTCACCCATTAACCTTCACGTTCCTCAGGGGATCCTGCCTGCCACCATCACATCACTGCTCCGGGCTTCAGGAGATTTTGTCCCTTCCTCTTTCCTTCCTCATTTATAGTTTGGAATCCTTCCTCAGGACAGTTTTGTCTTCTGCTTATTTATTTGTTTATTCTGTCATTTATTGTTATCACGATGGGCTCCTGGGTCTTTATTTTCTTTGAGTTATAATCTGATACTATTGTTCTTCATTTGGTGCTCAAATTGTTCCAGTGTTGGTTGTTGGGAACCTCTTCCACTTTGTTCCTTTGTTCTTCGGACATGCTTTCATCCTTTTTGTGTTTTGCTTTGTTTCGAGCATGAGTTTACTTTCTGTAGGTGTGAAATGCCCAAGCCTGTCATGTGTTTTCAGCTTCAGCTGCCTCAGCCTAGAGGGCCTCCCAGGGCATTTTTAATTTCCTTGCTGACAGGCTGGTGACTTTATTAGGACCTGCTGCTCTGCCAGGATCAAAATCCTATCTGTACAGGCAACTCTCACAGTGGTAAAGGGTCTGACAGATGCAGTCCCTGGCCTGGCACTTGCCATTATGTGACTTTGGGCACACAACTCTGTAAGCCTCACTGTTCTCTTCTGTAAAATGGGGAGTAACAATCCTACTTCCTATGGGGTATGAGAATTAAATGAGAGAACGCATGTAAAACAGTTCATATGCCTGTTCTAAGTATCTGATAACAATGTTTTTGATGATAACGAAGAAGCTGCTACTTCTGGTGCCAGCAACTGGTTTTAAGGGCAGACTGCCTTGCTTTGAAACCGCAATAAAACTCTCTGTGTCTCAGTTTCTCATCAGTAAAATGGGGATAATAACAAAAACCAGCTCATAACCTGACCTTTCCCAACCCATCCCTTATATCCCAATAAAAAACAACTTCATAAGAGTTTTTAAAAAGCCAAAAACAACAACAACAAAAAAAAGCAAAAAAATCCCCAAACAAAGAAACCCCAGCTTATAGAGTGTTGGATTAAGTGAGTCCGTATACACAAAGCACTCAGAACAGGGCCTGGCCCTTGAAACCTGTTAGCTGTTACTGTTTTTGTAATTATTACTATCGTAGACTAAATCCCTAGTTCTTCTGGTGTTATTCTCCCCATGGTTGGTAGGCCAAGAATTATGGCATAAAAATTAAACAATCTAATTTGAAAAAGAGAGAGAGAGACTATAAAATTGAAAGGTAATAGATGGTTAACATCACATGGTTATCATCTTTAAAAGAACAACCAAATTCAAATTCATAACTAGCTTGATCACCGTCTTGTGCTGTTGACGTTTCCTGCTCTGAGGTGCTGACAAAAGGCGGAGACAGAATTACTCGATTCACATTTGCCTTGCACTGATGCACGAGGCCCAAATGGCCCGTGGCTTTGGGGAAACTCTTTGTAAATCCATCAAATTTGGCCATTAAAAATGATAACTATGATCAGCCAATGCTGAGGGACCCATTTTGTGGAAAAAAAGAAACGAAACCAACACAGTTAGTGACATAATAATTAGGACGCAGGGGAGACTGCTGACAATTTGGAGATGTTTTCTTGGAGAAAATATCAAATGACTTTCAGTTTGCAGGACATTAATAGATAATTAAATTGACAATTTATGGCCGCAGAGTGACAGTTGTTTCCTTCTCCTCTGTGCACATGAGTTAAGCATCTAAAGGCAATTTCTGCCCCGTGTTAATTGCAGGATAGAATGTCATGAAAATTCCTTCCCACCCGCTGAAAAAGATTTTTTTGTTGTTGTTAAGAACGTCAGGATTTTCTCCCATCCAAGTACTAACCAGGCCCGACCCTGCTTAGCTTCCGAGATCAGACGAGATCGGGCGCGTTCAGGGTGGTATGGCTGTAGACAAGAACATCAGGATTTTCTAACTATTGGCCTTAAAGTGCAGCTGAAGCTACATGAGGTTGGGTTATTATTAATATACATTTTTTTGTTTTAATAAACTTATTTTTGAAAACCACGAATGCCCAAGTTAGCCTCATCTTAATTAACAATATCCACGGAGCCATGGACTCTGATGAAGGTGAGAAATGTCAGTTGACCTGGGCCAATGGCTTGGTGGGGTCCCTCCTCCCTACAATGAAAAATCCACCTTGGCTGGAAGCAGAAGCAGAACGGACAAGGGTCTGTAGGAGAAAACTAGGCCCTCTTAGTTGGGGCAGTTTTTCCAAGATTCTGAGACAACGATCCTGGCAGCAACATTTGGGGATATATGTGTGTTTATTATTGGCAAACATTAGTGTTCCTAAGATCTGAGCGGACAAGAGGCAAGGTGGCTGAGGAGAGTGAGGGTGAAATTGTTCTATGAGTCAAGGGTCTACCAGGCAGAGGCAGGCAAGGGGACTGAAAAGGCATTCTAAGGCCACTGTGGTGGAGGCTCAGTATTTTAGGAGTGGGCCCGAGAGCCTGTTCTGGTGATCTGGCAGTCTGCAGTTCTCTCTGGTTTGCTTACTGCCCACTGTAAGGAAACTGGGGTCTGAGTCAAGGCTGGAGGCTGACAAGGTGCTGAGTTGTGAACATTTGGATCCCATCAACATTAGCCCAACACTAATAGTTTTCACTGGAGCGTAACATGCAAGGGGCGAAGCAGTGACAAGTGAGGCTGGAGGGGTCCATTGTAGAGGGTCCCGTTGGCAGGGCAAGGTATTTCAACCTTATCCTAATAAAGTCCAGATAAGAGGGGCACTAAACCAAGGTAGTTTGTGGAGGTGATAAGGAGATAACAAGATCCAACTTGATGGCAAGCCTGACTTTGGGGGTGGGGTGTAGGAACAAGAGGAGCTTCTGATAAATCCCGGGTTTCTAGCATAGGTATCATAACCAAGGATAGTAGAGGAAGAAGAGAGTGGGCTTTGGGGTAAAGGTGATATATTCTGTTATTTATTATTTGTTTAAACATTTTATTTTTGAAGAATCCCTAGACCCAACATGGGGCTTGAACTCACAACCCCAGGATCAAGAGTCGCATGCTCTATGGACTGAGCCAGCCAGGCACCCTATCTTCTATTATTCACATGATGAGTTTGAGGGATCTGTAGGATCCTTTTAGGAGATGTCTGGCCTTTGGACACATTCACCGAGATTCAGGACAGAGAGATAGGCCCAAGCAACAGACTTGGGAGTCCCAAGGACTCCCTTAATAGAAGCTGTGGGCATGAATAACCTCTCCGGGAAGAAGAGAAGGAACGGGAGGGTTAACTTTTAAGAACCCAAGGAAGGAGAGAGGGAATAGCAGAGAAATAGGGGAGACCAAATTAATCAACTGTCTATATTTGTTTCTCCTTGAGGTAATCTTAGCCAAACTGGGTAACCCTTCAGCATATTTGTTTTGAATTCTAGCCCTCAAAAAACAGACCAAAAAACTACAGTTGGGTGACATGTTTGGCAAAACAAAGGCAAAGTGTACTGGGTAGCTGTTTTGAAACAACAGGTAATGATATAAATATAGTATGTATGTACCAGAATTCCTCCCCAAACTCAAGTATTTTGAGAATGTAGGTGGAATTATAAAACATTTTGTATTCAGCAAACATGCAGGTTTGGTTTCCCTCACCATTTCTAATCTATTTGCTTTATTTTGGAAAATGTAGGTTTTTCCTACCAAGGTAAAAACAATCTATTGTTGTTGTTGATGGATAAACTGAGGTAGAGTATCCTGGTGACTTATTCACATAGATTATCACAAACAAAGCAGTAATAAGACCATCATCTATTATGCCCATTACAAATATTTCTCCATGTCATGAAGATTGAATATTACCTGGCATTATAGTTCCTTTACTGAGAATAGCTACAAAACAGTGTTTCTCAAACTTCTTGTGTTCTTGTCACACTTTTGAGTAATTTGGGGGGACATGGGTCATTGCAGGCTGGAAGTCACAAATGGCAGTGCATGAAAGGAGTTCTAAAGGCCCTGCAAGTGGTTCTTAAAAGTCTGACATTTAGATAGAAGGTGATTTCAGCTAACAATCCAGATTTTTGACTTCTTTGGAAGACTGGGAGATGTAGTAACATGGTCCTCCATGTCAACAATCCGGGGAGGCTTATGGTGGTTCTCCCTGCAGAGCAGACCTATCTTTTGGTTCTGTAGTCTCAGCTTCTCGCCTTTGAATTCCCTGTCTCTTCTCAGTAGACATTTGAGTTTGAGACCAGAAGCCTGCTCTAGGCCAACTGACAGCTGTTCAAAGTGAATGGCCAATTGCACTGTCACTTCATTATTTGTGCTTGTCTCCTTCCATAACTTGAACTCCTTAAGGGCTGAGGTTTTTACTTGCTTGAAGTGCTTGTGTACCAATAGTCCTGTGCTAGGCATGGCACGCAGGCACTCAATAAAAGCTTAGTTAATGAATCTATGAGGTTTAATTCTTTGCAAGCATTTGGCCACAGATAAAGAAGGGGAAATTGCAATGATTTGCCTGGGGTCCTAAAGCTTAGAAATCCAGGGTATGAGATTAGTTCAATGTGTTTGTGATGAAGATGTGAATAAAGGACAGGCTTGGTGTTCAAGTGCATTTCTTAACAGATCCATCAGCCTTACTTGCTGATTCCTGGAAATCTCTTTTGAGTCACAACATGCATACCTAAGACTCTGAGGAATTCTGTAGCAAAACAACACACAACGTGTTTTATTTGGCTTAACTGAGTATTTCCTAGTCTTTATCTACTTTTTCACTATTTTGTCACTGTCTTTGATTCAGAACATTCCCTCTTCTCGGATGTATTAAATGACAAGCTATTTTTTTTTTAAATGATGGTAAAATACAAGCACCCTGGTTAAGACAATTTTGCAAGAATTTGGGACTGTTTCACAGGTCCCTGGGGTCTTCTTCAAAGCATGGCTAAAACAGTGTTGGGAAATGTGGCTTTCATTGTGGTGCTGTTGGAAGTCAAGGTTAAGCTATCTTGTTTTTCTCCTTGGATTAGGCCATAAATCTCTGAAGATAAAATAGCTTACATTTGTATGGCATTTTATAGTTTACACTGTCACATGCATTGTCTGTTTTTCCTTACAACACCGAGGACAGGGATTATTATTCCATTTTATAGAAGAAGAAGTGGTCTCAAAAAGCTTCGTTGACTTATTACAAGACCTGAAACTACCTAGAGGTAATACCAAGATTTAAGCCAGTCTTTTTACTCTAGATCCGACCATCTTTCTGCAGTTCCATCTGGCTTTTATTTTATTTTTTGAGCACATCGTTTTGCTTTTTGGTCAAATCAAAACGTTGACTCTAAATTTCTAAGACTTGGTGTCGTAATCCCCACCCCTCCACCTAAAATACTGGCTCTAGTGTCTCCAGTGAAGCCTTGAGGAAAGGCGTTAAAGATGGTTCTAGCAAGCCAATGGCCTGGAAGGCACACGAAGGGGAGTCAAGGGGGCTTAGAGCCCCTCGGATCCGCCGGCCCACACCGCGAGGGGGTCTGACTTTTGCTCTTTAAACACCTTGCCCTTCCTCCACCGCGCCTCAGGGCCACAAGCCCCTTCCGCGTCCAGACAATTCCTCTGAGCCGCACGCAACCTGGCCTTACTTCCCCCGCTCCTAAGGAAGGGGCCACCCATGTGAAAAGCTTAATTCGCCAGAACAGCCTCCTGGAAACCCAACTCCGCGCCTTTAACCTGCTGGCCGAGTGTCACTGGCTCCGAGTTTACAGATTCTGGGTCCGGAAGCTCCGGGACGCAGCGGGCTGCCCGGCCGGGTTCCAAGTTCCACAGCTTCCAGCAGCCGCGGGAGGAAGGGGTCCGCTCCTCCGCCTGGGGTCCCCTTCCCTCCCGAGCGAGGTGAGTGAGGGGTGGAGAAGGAGACGGGGCTCGGGAGAGAAGGAACGACAACCGAGCGGGAAGTGGGTGGAGAAGGGCACCGGAGGGGGCTCGAGGAGGGGCCCCAGGAGGCGGGGCAAGGGCGCTCGGGGCCGGCCCGCGGCCGGGGCGGGGCAGGGGGTGGCCACGCCCCCTCCGCGCCCGCCGACCGTCCCGCGCGCCAAAGCCGGACTTCGGGAAGGCGTACGGCGGGGCTGTAGAGCGCTTCCTGACGTCGGAAGTGGCGTCGAGCTCTGTTTCCCGCGCTGCTCGCGGCACTCCAGCTGGGTTCCCGCCGCCAGGCTTTCCGCCCCGCTGGGCCCGCGCGTCCCGGCTAGCTGGGCGCACGCACTGCCGAGGGCCGGGGGCGGCACGGGGGTCGGCAGAAGTCCGCGCAGAAACCCCGAAAGAGGGGCGGCTGGCGGAGAGCGCCGCCGCCCGCCGGGGCCGGTTCCCCTGTGCGCTGGCCGCTGAATTAAGCGTGGGCTTCCGAGTGGAGCGCGGCCTCGCTGTGCTTCGGGTGGAAGGCGGAGGCCGACTGAGGGGCGGGAGCTCGATGGGGTTTCAGTGGGACTCCTGCCGGATTCTTCCACCCATCCAGGGAGAGCCCGGGCGCTCCCGGTTCTGAACGCGAGATCTTCGTTTCTGGGGGGCCCCATGTCGGAAACTTGCCCAGGAAGTCGCGAGGGGCTCCTTTCCCGGGAGGAGGTGTGTGAGTGTGAGCGTGGACCGAGGTATGTGAGCATCTGGGAAGAATGAGGGTCTTTGTTCCAG
The DNA here is from genome assembly GCF_964662115.1 of Mustela nivalis. Classification (NCBI taxonomy): domain Eukaryota; kingdom Metazoa; phylum Chordata; class Mammalia; order Carnivora; family Mustelidae; genus Mustela; species Mustela nivalis. The sequence goes on from NC_139030.1 coordinate 45,559,191, forward strand.
AAACCCCATCTCCCCAAACCTGTAGGGAATGGTGGGGTGAAAGGTTAGGGCTGCCTGAAGGTGAGGCGGCTAGTCCGATCTCAAAAGGACAGGAAGTCCCCAGGGAATTGGTAGAGACACAACTTGCCTTCATTCCTGCCCTGCCCATGGTGATCTTCTCAAAGCTCATCATTACAAAGTGACCTGTATTGCATTTGTTTACCCCTGGGTGCCCGTTCTCTATTCCCAACTGTAGGTTGCAAGTTCCTCCTTTCCTTTATGCTACCACTTGATTGGATGTGTCCCCCTCTTCTTTGGACTCTTCCGTTTCTCTTAAGCTTTTGGACATCCGGAAGGCAGTGTTAAGAGCCCAGCTTTGGAGACAGACTGGTTGAATCTCAGTTCCACCACTAATTAGCTTTTTGATTTGAGTCAAATTATGCATTTGCTTGCAGTGCACTTCGCACTGCTGTAAAATGGAGAAAAAGTATCCACCTCACAAGGTTCACTGGGGGATTCAGTGAAAGGATTCATGTAAAGTTTATCTAGTCTTAGCTGTGAGAGTCATGAGTGCCCACTTACTTCTAAGCTACTTTTGGTATCGCCCCTTCTGTACCCCTTTATCACCTAACTTATTACATGGGGATTATTTGACAAGTTTTCTTTTTGTACAGATGGTTTGTTTTCTCAGCCTGCTTTTTAAGTTCTTTAAACATAGTCACTTTTTATTTCTGTGTGTTTATTTCAATATCCGTTTGATATATTGTACACAGCTTGTATTCAATAAACATTTTTTGATTGATAAAATCTCACTGATTTTATTATCTAGAGAAAGATTTTTCTAGAAAATTTGGAGTTGTGGAAAAGGAAAACTTCATGGGACAGGGTAAGTAGAAGAAAACTAAATATGAGGACTTCCCTTGTTAGCTTAAGACCATAAAAAGGCATCATGTATAGAATCTCAACTATATAAAGAAAACAGCAAAAGAGACAATTGGAAGTGAATGTGCCAAATGATTAAAAGTCCTGGTGTCATAGGATTATGAGTATGTTTTTTTTTTTCTTTTTCCTCTTGCTTTATACTTTTTATTTCTTTGCAGCTTTTCTACAGTCAGTACGTATTACACTGTTATTCAGGAGAAGTATGTCGTTTATGTAATTTAGCTAATAAAAATGACCATATTTTGGGTATTTAGAGATGGAGGGACAAACCTAAAAATAAAGCAATAGTTTTCCTCCATTGTTTTCCCAGGCTAGCCAGTCTTCTCTGATTTGTGCTAGAAAATCAGCTTATCAGTTATCTCTACTCTAGAGACATAAAATGTCTCTGCATTTCCTTTTCAGTGACCAGCATCCTGTCTTGTCTATTTAGGGGGACTTCCTTTGAAGTGTCAAGATCCCAAACAGGGAACCAAAAATCAAAGAAGGGTTCATATTAAATCCAGAGTCAAGGCAAAGTGAGTAGAATGTTTTTAGTGGTTATTTCAACAAAGCTGTAAAAGTCTAGTGAACTTTGACCTTTCTAGTGATTCTCTTTTTGAGCTTAAAAATGCACCAGTACCCTCCTGCTTGTATTACCGTAACCCCCCTATTTTTTTTTAATTGCAAAATTTACAGTTTACTTCAAAGTGAGTTACCTTCCATTTTTATTGAAAATTAGGACAAAAATTAGGACAACACCTTGTCTTATATGTGCATAGTCATTCATTCAACTAAAATTTACTAAATACTAGGGCATCTGGGTGGCTCAGTCGGTTAAGCATCTGCCTTTGGCTTGGGTCATGATCTCAGGGTCCTGGGATCGAGCCCCACATTGGGCTCTGCTCATTGGGGGGTCTTCTTCTCCCTCTCCCTCTTCCTCTGTGCTCTCCCTCTTTTCTCTCTCAAATAAATAAATAAAATCTTTCCCCCAAAGTTTACTAAATATCTACCAAGTACCAGGCCTCAGGCTGATGCTAGAAATATAAGACAAGACCTGGTCCTTTGTCTTCTGGGAGCTTAGTGTCTAGATGATAGACATGTGTATATAAACAATGATGTATAGGGAATTATTTCAGAGGCTTTGGTAGGTCCCTGACTAGACAAACACAGCAGCCAGTGGGACATGAGGGAGTAGCCAGTTTTAGTGGGGCAAGATGATAGCAAGAAGGAGGAGGCAGAAAAGCATCACAGAAAACTAGTTATCTGGACTGATTACAAATCTTTGGCTTATAAATGGCTAGTCCTTCCTGATGTGAGACTATTACTTTCTCAGTATTGGGTGTGATCCTATTGTCTTATACTCTAGCCATCTGACTGTGTTCTTTGATACATTAAAGGTATGCCTTGTAATTCCTTCCTTTGTTGATAGGTAAGATGAGTTTATAGCATTCAAATTCTATTTCATCATATTCTAAGGACTGGCCAAAATTTAAAAATATGAGTCCTTTTAACATGTATGATTTAGACTTACAAGACAACTTAAGCCTTAAACTTTTTCTTTTTACTTGAAGCATATAATTGCATGTTTATTCCCCAGTTTTTAGGTGTTGGACTCACTGTGTGGGACTGATGATTGGAAATACTCCTTGTTTTTCTTATATAAGCCCCACTCTTAAGACTTTGGGTTTAGGATCTCCAACCTTTGCTTTTCTACAGTGGTAGAGAGAGCTTCAGGGCACTTGTAAAACAGTATTACTGTGGAGTTATTTTAGTCTTTATAATTTCTTTCCTCATCTTTTACAGTTTTCTAGCTTTCAACTAATTGGACACCAGATTTTTATGATTTATTTGTATTATTTTTTTAGTGACCGTCCTCTTTTTCAAAGAATTCAGCTTCTTTTTATATCATTTTTCATGTCTGGTTTTAAAGTTTATTTGTTTTGAGTTTTCTTTTTCTGCACTCATACTTCTTTTTTTTGTATAATAGATATAAACACATTTTAGAATAAATAACTGATTTTAAGCATACAGCATAATTGTCCTATACTGTTTTATTTTAATTTAAAATGCCAGTCATGACCTAGCAAATTTATGTTAACCAAGTAAATTGACATGAAGACTTACATTTTGAAAAATACTGTGTTTAAGAGTAGCCTCTTAGTATTCAATGCACCTGGCATCAGTGGGGGTTACAGATAGAGAGTGAAGATTAATCCCATAAGTTAGTTAAGTAGTGTTTCATTAAGAGCCTTCTACTGTATTAAAATTTTGTTGTATTAAATTTCTGGGTGAACCACTAGGGTTTGGAAATCTCATTGCACTCAAGTTTTGGCTGCTCTGTTTTGAGTTTTGAAGAAAGCTGGAGTGGATCTAAAACTCTAAACTTAGTGCTTATGGCCCACAGAATTCATGTAATATACTTAACCAACCATAACAGCCATTTTAAGTCCATTTGATATACTTTTCCACGGATAGAACAAGGAGTATGATTGATAAAATGCCTAAGCTGATATAAGGAAACAGTTGTTGGGGCATCTGGGTGGCTCAGTGGGTTAAGCCTCTGTCTTTGGCTCAGGTTATGATCTCAGGATCCTGGGATCAAGCCCCACAGTGGGCTCTCTGCTCAGTGGGAAGCCTGCTTCCTCCTCTCTCTCTTCCTGCCTCTCTGCCTACTTGTGATCTCTCTATCAAATAAATAAATAAATAAGAAAGAAAGAAAACAGTTGTCCCAGTTTATGGTAATGTCTGGGGCCCTTAAGAACCTCCACTTAGGTCTTAGCCTAGGGTTCTCTCCACAGACATAGAACTTGAATGATATTTGATGGAGCCAGAAAAGTATATACAAACAAAATTATTTGTTTAAGTTGAAATTAAGAATTTCATTCTCTCAGTGGAGGCTCCCAAGTAACAAAGGGTACTGAGGGCTATCCTGCCAGAGTGTAGTAAAGGCAGGTGGATATTTCATGGGTTGATAGCTCTATCTACCTTGGTCTGCAGTACCAACTTTCAGAAGATTACTCCTTTTCAAAATACCTGTTATTCAGGGAAAATGGGGCCGGTGAAAGAATGGACAATCTGTGGCAAAATATATGGGATTCTCCACTTGTCACACAGGTACCTCTATTCCCTTGTTAATGAAGGCACACAGTATGACAGCCTTCATATCTGAGGATGTCATGCCTAAGAGCCTTAGAAATAGGTTAGGTTTGGAGACTACTGAGAAACAGGACTGGTGAAGGATGTGTACTAGGGGTGTTTAGCATTACTAGCTGAACACCTTTTTTTTTTTTTTTTTAATCTTCTAAGATAGAGCTATAGAGTGATTACCAGTTATAGAGAGGATACAGTAATGTCAGAGAGAAAAGTTAGCTAATTCTGCAAACAGGGCCTAATGAGAGGTTATCACTATTGTATAGTCCTCAAAACTCATTGTCAATACAACCAGAGTGACCAGGCTCCCTGGGATTGATTCATGCTCATTGAAGACTCTTGAAAGAACAGAATGCCAGTTCACAATAGAGACATTCATCTCTTGTAATCAAAGCACTCATCTATGTTCTCCTGGACCCTCACTGCTAAATCCTGAATATTTTGGGGAACCATCCTAGTAATCAGAAGGTTGTTTAGTGATCTTAAAATCACAAAAGAAATGGATGCGTTGTGGGTTGAATTGTGTCCCCAACAAATTCATATGTTGTTGTCCTATCCCCAGTACCTTGGAATGTGAATTTATTGGGAAATAGAGTCATTGTGGATGAAATTAGTTAAGATTAAGAGTAGGGTGGCATCTAGTCCAATATGACTGGGATTATATAAAAGGATGCCTTCTAAAAAGGGATGGGATCAAATTAAATTGTTATCAACTTAAACTGCTATAAGTTGTCATACATAAGTTGTCACAAATAAGCCTAATGTAATCACAAAGCAAAAACTATAATAAATACACAAAAGATAAACATAGGAATGTAAGCTTATCACTAAAAAAGTCATCCCACCATCAAGGAAGAGAACAACAGAAGAAAGAAACAGAGAGGAACTATAAAAACAATCAGAAAACAATGAACAAAATGGCAATAAAGACATACCAGTCAATAGTTACTTTAAATATAAATGGACTAAATTCTCCAATCAAAAGACAGAGTGGCTGGATGGATAAAAAAACATGTTATCTGCAAAAGACCAATTTAGATGTAAGGATGCACGCAGACTGAATGTGAAGGGATGGAAGAAGACATTCCATGCAAATGGAAACCAGAAGTAAGCTGGAATAGCTAGAGCTCTAGCAGACAAAATTGACTTTAAAACAAAAGACTATAAGAGACAAGAAAGGGTGTTACATAATGATAAAAGGGTCAATCCAACAAGGAGATAATAACATGAATATGTATCCAATATAGAAGCACCTAAATGTATAAAGCAAATATTAACAGACCTAAAGGAAAAATAGTAGAGGACATTAATAGCCAACTTACAATAATGGGTAGATCATCCAGACAGAAAATCAATATGGAAACATTGGCCTTAAATGATGCATTAGACCAGATGGACTTAATAGATATATACAAAGTATTCCATCCAAAAAGCAATAGAATATACATTCTTCTCAAGTATACCTGGAATACTTTCCAAGATAGATCAAATGCCACAAAACAAGTATTAATACATTTAAGAGGAATGAATCGTATCAAGCATCTTTTCTGACCAGAGTGGTATGAAACTAGAAATAAATTACATGAAGTAAACAGGAAAATTCACAAATATGGAGATTAAACAACATGCTTTTGTATAACCAGTGGTTCAACAAACAAATTGAAAGATAAATTTTAAAAAATTTTGAAACAAATGAAAATGGAAATGTAACATACTGCAATTTATGGGATGCAGCAAAAGCAGTTTTTTCTCCCTCCCCTTTTTTTTGGAGAGAGAGAGATCAAGCAAGTGCAGGGAGAGGGGCAGAGAGAGAGGGACAAACAGAATCTTAAGCAGACTCCATGCTCAGCACAGAGCCCAACGTGGGGCTTGATCCCAGGACCCCAAGGTCATGACCTGGGCCAAAGTCAGATGCTTAACCAATTGAGCCACCCAGGCATCTTGTTTTCTAAGTTTTTATTTAAATTTGTTAGTTAGCATACAGTATTAGTTTCAGATACAGAATTTAGTGATTCATCACTAATATACAACACCTGATATTCATCACATGCCATCCTTAACCATCACCCATTTAGCCCATCCTCCCCCACCTCCCTTTCAGTAACCATCAGTTTGTTCTCTATAGTTAAGAACAAAAGCGGTTCTAAGAGGGAAGTTTATAGTGATAAGTTCCTACCTCAAGAAACAAGAAGGGCACCTGGATGGCTCGGTTGGTTAAGCATCTGACTTTGGCCCAGGTCATGATCTTGGGGTCCTGGGATCAAGCCCCATGTTGGGCTCCCAACACACTGGGGAGTCTGCCTCCTCTCTCTGCCCCTCTGCCTGCTTATCCACTCTGTCTCTGTCTCTCTCTCTCAAATGAATAAATCTTAAAAAAACAAAACAAACAAACAAAAATCCAAGAAAAATCTCAAGTAAAAACCTAACTTTACACCTCAAGCAAGTTGAAAGAATAAATGAAGCCCAAAGGTAGTAGAAGGGGGAAAAGCAACGATTAGAGCAGAAATAAATGAAATAGAGACTGAAAAGATAATAGAAAAGATGAATGAAACTAAGAGCTGGGTCTTTGAATAGATAAACAAAATGTGTTCATTTTGTGAATTTGTTCATTCACAAAATGAACACATTTTGTGTTCAATGTCCACAAAACAGATAAACAAAATTGAAAGCATTTAGCTAGACTCACCAAGAAAAAAAGAGGACCCAAATAAAATCAGAAATGAAAGAGGAGATGTTACAGTTGATACCACAGAAATATGAAGATCCAAAGGGAGTACTGTGAACAATTTACAGTAACAAATTGGACAACCTAGAAGAAATGGATAAATCCCTAGAAACATACAACCTACCAAGACTGAAACATGATGAAATAGAAAATCTGAATAGACTGATTGCTAATAAGGAGATTGAATCAATAATCAAAAATCTCCCAACAATCAAAGTCTGGGACCAGATGACTTCACTGGTGAATTGTACCAAACATTCAAACAAGAATTAATACAAATCCTTCTCAAACTATTCCAAAAAAAATAGAAGAGCAGAGAACTCTTATAAACAAATTTTACAAGGTCAGTATTACCCTAATACCAAAACCAGGCAAAGATGCCACAAGAAAAGAGAATTGCTGGCCAATATCCCTGCTGAACATAAATACAAAAATCCTCAATAAAATACTAACAAACCAAATTCAACAATACATTAGAAGGATCGTATACCATGGATCAAGCAGGCTTTTTCCAGGAATGCAAGGATGGTTCAATGTCCACAAATCAGTGTGATGTACCACATTAACAAGATGGATAAAAATTATATAATTACTTCGATAGATATAGAAAAAGCATTTGACAACATTCAACATCCATTTATGATAAAAACTCTCATCCAAGTGGGTATAGAGGGAATGCACCTCAACATAATAAAGGCTATATACAACAAGTCCACAGCTAACATCATACTCCGTGCCGAAAAGCTGAAGGCTTTTCCTCTAAGACCAGAAATAGGACTTGCATGACCACTCTTGCACTTTTATTCAACATAGTATTGAAAGTAGTAACCAGAGCAATTAGGTAAGAGGAAGAAATAAAAGTTATCCATCCTGGAAAGAAAGAAGTAAAATTCACTATTTGCAGATGACATAATAATATATACAGGAAAACCCTAATGACTACACCAAAAAGTTGTTAGAATAAACAAATTCAATAGAAGTGTAGAGTACAAAATATATACTCAAAAATATGTTGTATTTTTATATGCTAATGATGAGCTATCAGAAAGAGAATTAAGACAATCTCATTTACAGTTGCATCAAAAAGAATAAAATACCCAGGAAAGAATTTAACCAAGGAGGTGAAAAACTTGTATATTAAAAACTACAAGGCATTAATGAAAAAAAAAAAAAACTGAAGAAGACAGAGATAAATGGAAAAATATTCTGTGCTCGTGAGTTGGAAGAATGAATATTGTTAAAAAGTCTATACTACCCAAATCTCTACCAAAATTCTAATGGCATTTTTCATGGAAATAGAACAATCCTAGAAAAATAGAAAAAATCCCAAGATTTGTATGGAGCTATAAAAGAGGCCAAATAGCTAAAGCAATCTTTTGAAAGAAGAACAAAGCTGGAGGCATCACACTTCCTGATTTCAAACTATTAAAAAGGTATGGTAATTAAAACAATATGGTATTGGCATTAAAAACAGACACATAGACTGTAGAACAAAGTAGCGAGCCCAGAAATAAACCCACAAATATACGGTCAATTATAAAAGCAAAGAATATACGATGGGGTAAGGACTGTCTCTTTAGCAAATGGTCTTAGGAAAATTGGACAGTCCCATGCTAAAGAATGAAACTAGACCACTATCTTAAAACACGCACAAAAATGAAATTAAAACATTAAATACTTGAATGTAAGACCTGACACTGTGAAACTGCTAGAAGAAAATATAGATGGTAAGATCTTGACATAGGTCTTGGTGATGATTTTTTTTTAAGAGAGAGAGAGGGGATGCCTGGGTGGCTCAGTGGATTAAGCCTCCGCTTTCGTCTGAGTCATGATCTCAGAGTCCTGGGATCGAGCCCTGCATCGGACTCTCTGCTTAGTAGGGAGCCTGCTTCCCCCTCTCTCTCTGCCTGCCTCTCTGCCTACTTGTGATCTCTCTGTCTCTGTGTCAAGTAAATAAATAAAATCTTAGAGAGAGAGTGCATGTGAGAACAGGGAGTGAGGGGAGGGGCAGAAAGAATCTTAAGCAAGCTCCACGCTCAGTGCAGAGCCCGTTACAGGGCTTGATCCCACGACCCTGAGATCATGACCTGAGCCAAAATCAAGAGTCAGACACTGAACTGACTGAGCCACCCAGGCTCCCCTTAGTGATTATTTTTTAAATCTGACACCAAAAGCAAAAGCAACAAAAGCAAAATAATCAAGTTGAACTACATCAAACTGAAAAGCTTCTGCACAGCAAAGGAAACAATCAACAAAATGAAAGCTCAACCTACTGAATGGGGCAAAATACTTGCAAATCATATCTCTAATAAGGGTCTAGTCTCCAAAATATAGAAAGGACTCCACAACTCAATAGCAAAAACCCAAAGAATCCAATTTAAAAAATGGGTAGAGAATCTGGACATTTTTCCAAAGAAGACACACAGATGGCCAGGAGGTTCTTGGAAAGGTAATCATCACTAATCGTCAGGGTAATGCAGATGAAAACTACAAGAAGATAACACCTCACACATGTTAGAATGACTGTTATCAAAAAGAAGAAATAACAAATGTTGGTGAGGTTGTGGAGCAAAGGGAGCCCTTCTGTACCCTTGATGGGAATGTAAATTCGCACAGATCTGATGAAAAATAGTGTGGAGGATCCTCAAAAAAATTAAAAATAGAGCTACTACATGATCTGGCAATTCTGGTTCTAGGTATTTATTTGAAGAAAATGAAAACACTAATTCAAAAAGATACATGCACCCTCATGTTTGTTGCTGCATTATTTACAATGTGAGATATGTAAGCAGCCTAAGTATCCATTCATGGCTAAATGGCTAAATGGCTAAAGAAATTAGGGTATACCCCTCCCCCCCAGAATATTACTTAGCCATAAAAAAGACTGAAATATTGGGGGCGCCTGGGTGGCTCAGTGGTTTAGGCCACTGCCTTCGGCTCAGGTCATGATCTCAGGGTCCTGGGATTGGGTCCCGCATTGGGCTCTCTGCTCGGCAGAGAGCCTGCTTCCCTCTCTCTCTCTCTGCCTGCCTCTCCATCTACTTGTGATTTCTCTCTGTCAAATAAATAAATAAAATCTTTAAAAAAATTTTTTTTAAAAAGACTGAAATATTGCCATTTGTAACAACATGGACAGAACTTAAGAGTATTGTGCTAAGTGAAATAAGACAGAGAAAGACAAATATCCTATGATCTCTCTTATATATGGCATCTAAACCAAAAAAATATATAAATAAGCTCATAGATACAGAGAACAGGGGCAAGGGTGGTGGAAGTAAGAGAAATGGGTGAACATTTCTTCTTTTTTAAATAAATAGGATAAAAACTGATAATTTTATTGTTGAACTAAGAAGAAACACTTAAGAACTCTCCTTCAGATGCAGAGATTAATTAAATATGACTATAAAAATGTGAAAAGCAAATTCTAGTCCTATAAACTGGCATGAAATTTAACAAAATGATAATCTAATTATATTTAAGTGACAAAAATACCATTTTTGAATATTGCATATTTATGTGGAAAAATCAAGAAATAGAGATTTAAGCAAACAAAAGGAAATAATAATCTAACCAGAACCCCAGCTCCCCAAAATCATAACAGTTTCAACTTAGAAATATTCTTCCATGGGGAACCTGGGTGGCACAGTCTGTTAAGAGACTGACTCTTGGTTTCTGCTCAGGTCATGATCTCAGGGTTGTGAGATCGAGCCCCATGTTGGACTCTGTGTCAGTACAGGGTCTTCTTAAGTTTCTTTTTCTCCTCTCTCTCTCTCTGCCCTCCTTCTTGTGTTTTCTCTCTCATGCAAATTAAAAAACATATATATTCTTCCAGATTTTTGCCTGTGTGTGTAAATATTCAGAAGGAAAAAATTTTAAAGTATTTATTTATTTGTCAGAGAGAGAGAGAGAGAGCAAGTGCACAAGCAGGGGGAGGGGGAGAGGGAGAAGCAGACTTCTTGCTGAGCAAGGAGCCTGAAGCAAGACTCCATCCCAGGACCTTAGGATCATGACCCGAGCCAAAGGCAGATGTTTAACTGACTGAACTACCCAGGTGTCCCCAAAAGGAAATATTTTAAATGTATAATTACACATATAGACATATATATGTATAAATATAAATCCTGCATTTGTTCCTTAACAATAGGATGTAAACAGCCGTATACATCAGTACATATGCTTCTGTAACATTACGTTTTCTTTTTAAACATTACAATAAATACAATTATCTTGTATTTATTTATTTATTTATTTAAATTAATTATTTTTATTAACATGTAATGTATTATTTGCCCCAGGGGTACAGGTCTGTGAATCGTCAGGCTTACACACTTCGTAGCACTCACCATAGCACATACTCTCCCCAGTGTCCATAACCCAACCACCCTCTCCACACCCACCTTCCCCCCCATAACATCTCTTTATAATAACAAAAAGTGGAGAGGCCCCCAGGGTGGTGCAGTTAGTTGAGCTGCTGATTCTTGGTTTTGGCTCAGGTCATGATCTCAGGGTCCTTAGATTGAGCCCCGGGTCGGGCTTCATGTGCAGCATGAAGTCTGCTTCTCTTTCTCTCTCCGCCTACCCCCCCACCCCCTGCCCTGCTCACTTGCTGTCAGATAAATAAATAAATAAATTTTAAAAAAGAAGTGAAATTTGGGCACAGATACATACAGAGGGAGGAAATGATGTGAAGATGAAGGCAGAGATTCAGGAATTGGGGTGATACTTCTACACACCAAGATTATAGGTTACCCAAGATTAGCAGCGAACCATCAAAAGCTGAGGGACAGGCACAGAAGGAATGCTTCCTCACAGCCCTTACTCAGATGGAATCAATTTTGCTGACACTTTGATCTCAAAGGTCTAGTCTCCAGAACTGTGGGATAATAAACTGTTTAAACCAGCTAGTTAGTTTAAGCTTTGTTAGGGCAGCCCTAATAAGCTGATATGATGCTTCTGCAGACTGGTTCCCACTGTGGAGCCTGATGAATTACCTCGGAGTCCTGTCTAGGGACCAGATTATCTGTAATCCCAAGATCTAGTCTTTGTCCCTTTGGTGGTACTAGAAAACTGTTCCCAGGTTTGGGCCTTTGGGTTTCCTTTTCCTAAATCCAAGAACATCTTCTTTGCTCCATTTAAACTCTCTTTCTTTTCATGAGTTAATACTGTTTATTATATCTCAGTTCTCTTTGTCATACTTGTTATGCTTCATAGTATACCTGTATTGCTCCTGCCACATGTTTATACACGTGACTAATGAAGGAGATTTATAATCCCTGCCCTTTGAAATTTTGATTTGTAAGTTTGTGGTAAGATCTGAGAGTGATCATTTTTTTTTTTTTTTTTTTTAAGATTTTATTTATTTGTCAGAGAGAGCGAGCGAGAGCGAGCACAGGCACACAGAGTGGAAGGCAGAGTCAGACGGAGAAGCAGGCTCCCTGCAGAGCAAGGAGCCCGATATGGGACTCAATCCCAGGACGCTGGGATCATGACCTGAGCCGAAGGCAGCTGCTTAACCAACTGAGCCACCCAGGCGTCCCGAGAGTGATCATTTTTAATAAGCACCACAGGTACGGCTCACCTCATTGATTATCTGTTGATTCTTATCAGTTTCTTTCTTAGAGCATAATTGAAATTCCAGGCTTTGGAGACACACAGCATGGCCCAACTTTGGTAGGTCCCACTCCTAACTTCATGGCCGTAGGCATTCCCCTCCACTAAGAGTTCAGAAGTAGATAGGGTGTCAGAGCCTGTCCCATTCATCCATCCATCCATCCATCCATCCAACCATTCAACAAAGTTTTTTGAGCACCTGTATCAGTGAAACAAACAGACATAGATCCCTTACCTTCTAACTAGGAGGAAAGAGCTGATAAATTGATAAATACATGAGTTGGGCAGTACTGTAGGAAAAAATAAGGAGGATAGGGAGGTTTTGAGTGCAAGGAGTCTTGTGGGCCTTTTGGTTTTCAATGGGCCATCCTGGGTAGGTCTCATTGGCAGAGTGACTTGAAGGTGAGCCATGTGGCTCTCCAGAAGCTGCGTGTCCCAGGCAAAGAGGACAGTCAGTCTAATGTCTCTGATCAGAATCTGAGTACACCTAGCATGAGAAAGGGAGGTTGTGATGGATGCTGAGGTCTGAAAGAGTACAGGAAGCCAGGTCATGTGCTTACAGGGTATTGCAAGGCCATTTGCTTATACTCATGTGAGATGGAAGCCACTGGAAGATTCTGAGCAGTGACATGATCTGACCTAATAGGGGGAAAAGGAGCAGAAGCCGGAAGATGCCTCTGATAAGCCTGATGAAATGCTGATGGCTGGGAACAGAGGGTAACAGTGGATGTGGGGAGAGATGGTTGCATGCTGTATATATTTTGAAGGCAGAACCAATCATTTTCTGACTGATTAGATGTGAATGTTGGAGAAAAGAGGTATCAATGAGGACTCTAATCAGGGTGAATCTTGGAATTTTCACTTGGAATGCTGAGCAGAAACATGTCCCAATAAGGAAGCCTGTGTGATCTGCATGTTGCTGGCAGCCATCCTGTGTTCATGTGGGGAGCCAGCCTGAGGGTAGAGCCAATGCTGTGTTTGGCAGGGCAGAGTAGCAGGAAGAAATTGTCCTGAGGGCAGTGCTGAGCCCACACCTGAAGCCTGATCCACCTCTGCCCTTCCAGTCACACACAAGAGCCAACCAGTCCCCTTTCTTTGTTTTTTGCATCCCAGACTGCTATTCTGCCGGCAGACTGGGAGATGTCTTTCAGATCCACCATTTGCCTAAAGAAACTTCTCACAGTCCTGTCAGAGCTACCCTTCAGACCTCAGGGGTCTTTCTACAAATGTTCTTTCTCAGCCTTCTCCCGTCTCATCAGTCCCTTGGCACATTTGTCATCCCCTTAAGGGTACTGCAGGAGCAAGGCCAGACAGACTGGCACAGCAGAAAGTCTGAAGTGATCAGCCCAACATCCCTGTTAGTAGTAGGAGTAGCTGTGCCTGCATTTGACAAAGTTGAGAGCGGAGATTAGAGGGCTTACCTGAGATCAAAAGGTCTTCTATTTCAAATCTAAGATTAGTTTGTCTGATTAGCTGGTCACAAACCATGTGTCACATAGAAGAGAGCAGAGCTTTGCAGGAGGAGGCCACCTGGCTTGTTGCTTCACTGACTGGAAGTATATTGGGACAGATACCACAGATCTGATCCTTAGCTTTCCAAATGCAAGAATTATTGGGCCCTTTCACTCAGGATGATGAAGTTGAGAGGGATTAATTCATCATAGTCAAACTTACAAGAGAATGATGTATAAATTGGCTTGTCATGTTATTTATAATAGGAAGTGTTTCTCAGACTTGAACTTGTAGACCGTTGACTATATCCCCATTTGACAAATACTGCTTTCATACTTACATTATGAGACGTTAAATGGTCACCTGATTGAGACAGCCCTAAAGGTAAATCCAGTGTGGGCATTGATAGTACATGGCATTACTCTGTAAAAAGGTGGTGATCCAGGTGATACTTTTGCTAACATTTTTGTATGTATCTTTCAAATGAAAACACAACATTTGAAGATTATCCTAAGGAATTCATGGACCTCTGAGTATTTGATTAAAGACTCCAGTATGAAAAACAATGCAATAGGAGAAGGCTTTGTTTGAACATTGGGGCCAGTTATGTATACAGGATGCTCTAAAGCAAGTCTACTCAGGAAACTGGATTGTAGATCTGAAGGCAGATTGTTGGGTGTAGAATAAGGGCAGAGGGAGTTGGCTGTTCTCAGGGAATATAGCCTGTAGACAAGGGGAGCTCATTATCCTAGCTGTACTTTTCCTACAAATGCTTCTGTTTAAAACCAGTCATGGAGAACAGAGTTCCATCTTTCTTGCATTATGGTAGAGAAGCACTGACAAATTATTATCCACTAACTTCCTTTTTCCTACACTGATCTGGAATCCGTGAACTCTCTCTGCCAATGCATCATTTCTAGGTAAATAGGAAGTGTGCTTTCTTCCTGACGAGGAAGGAGCTTGGACCAGATTGGTGGAACACTAAAACCTATGCATGCTCTTTCCAATTAGCATGTGCCTAGTTTCTATCACTGAACTAAAATTATGAGGGACCCTTATATTCTCTAGGAGATGATAAAAGCAACTTTAAAAAAAAAATCTCTTCAAGTGCAGTCTACAGCAGACTCTGAGAATCCATCATTCTTCTCTAATGATTTCACCCCATATTCTCTGGCTACTCCTATTTTAGATCTGCCTTTAACAAACCCTCCCCCTTTTCACCTCCAGCCTCAACTGAGGAACTGAGGAGCACTCGCCATCCATTGTCACAAACTCCCTCCTGGCTTGGAACCAGCCTGGATTGGAGCCAGACTCAGTGCTGGGCTGCCTCCAAACGGGCCAGGCCGGAGAATGCATCCTGTTCCCAGGCGGCGATTCCAAGGGCCGTGTGCAATCACCAGTTCTTCCCTGGCCCATTAGAGCCCGGCAAGGGCATGTAACCCTTAAGCCATTTGGCCAATGCCTGCCTGTTCTCTAGTAGGGTCAGAAGTGGAGGGAGGGATGCCTGGGAAGTGGTGAGAAATGAGAAGGCTCCCAGGGAGCAGGGCTCTGGGGTTTTCCCAGTATCCCTTCTGATTGGTGAGTGCCTAGGCCATCTTAGTTGTTAAGTATTTTGTATATCACCCCTGCATCTGAGACAGGCAGCAGTCAACCAAATGGCCTAGAAGAAACTACATCCAAACACATGGTACAACAACAGTAAGACATTCCCTTTGGGTGCAACGCCCAGGTTAGGTGTGTTGAGGCAGACGCTATGGGCCAGAAAGTTGGGTGTTGCTGGAAGCTGGAAATCAGGGAATGATATCACCTTTCAATCATTACTTGTATAACCTTGGGTCAAAGAACACCTGGGTTCTAGCTTTGGTGATTGGGTCTCGAGAAAATCGCTTCATCTTGTCGCAGTTAATTCACCTACACAATAGCAGGATGGTTGAGGTGATACCAAGACACAGCTTTGCTTGGTGCAGGTAGGAAGTCAGGAATGCAGTCCTGAGAATGGATGGCGGCAGTGATAGTGTTTATTTATAGGTTAAGTCTTCCTGTGGAAGAAAGCAACCACTTTCCTCCTATATTTTAACAGGATATATTTAGGTTCTAGACCAGGCCGTGGAGCTGAGCATCTGGCAAAAGGCAGAAAAAATAAACAGGTGTACTCAATGTCAACGTGATAATTTGCCCAAGAGTCTCAGTATTTTTGCTCCAAGCAGGATGTGTGTGTGTCTCCTGTCGAATCAAATCACAATTAAAGCATGCTTCTTTTTCCCTTGTAAAAACAATTTTTCATGTCATTTAAGTTCTTTCTTATTTCCCCTCTGAAAGGGCTCCTGTCACACAGCCAGATGTGACATTGCTCTCTGAGCACAGGGTAGGTTATGGAACCGTCTGGCATGGTTTAGTTCATGATCACTGCTTTCAGTACTTGGTAAGACAACAATAAAAAGAATCATTCATTGGTTATATTTTTTTCTGTGGAAATAGAGTTGCTTAACAGAAGAAAAGGAAATAGAGCAACCGTTATTAAATGACCCAAAAGCAGAAGCTGAGTTCCTTCCACATGAGTGTTCAAGTGTTTCAGCTACGTACTGTAGTCTTGGCAGCTCAGAATTAGGGAAGGCCCGAACTGTGTCGTGCAAAGTCCAAAGAAAGGTCTATGAGCCACCAGAGGAAAGCGGGCAGGTAGGTAAGTGTGTGGAGGTGTTGGGGGTGAATGCTGGAGCAGAACCACTCAGCACGAGCCCCCCCTCAGAAACTGAGTGATAATCACATAACAGCAACACGCACTGCCTACTTTCTGATTTCTCAGATCACGTTGTGTTTCAGGAACTTTGTCGAAACTGACTCTGTGCAAGACCAAACCCCTGACTGGCTGAACAGTAAGATCATTTGCTAGAGTGGGGAGCCGTTTGGCATCTGAAAGTCTTGAAAATACCTGTATTACAAAATAGCTTCGAGTCTGGGACAGAGATTACGATTTTAACAATATGCACTTAAATGTGAATTGTTATCATTAGTTGGACAGATATCAAATTTGTCCAACACGGAGTTCCTAGCCTCTTTTAGCCCCATAAAAGCCATAAATATAGTACCAAGTGGGAAATAGAGGCTGCTGGGTGAGTAGTAAAACAGCCGATTGCTTCTCTGGCAAAGGGAATTTTCACAACTTGTTCTTGTGCTGCTGAATTAACGCAAAGACTTGCTTGGTATCTGTTTTTCATCCTGAGAAAAGAGCAGCCGTGATTGTAGTTCTCGGAGGAGAAATGGTACCTGACAGAGAATAGCCCTGCAAGGTAGGGCCCGAGTTTTCACAGGGAGAGCTTCATTACACAGAAAGGATTTGGGGGTGGTATTTTAGCACATTCTACCCCAGAAAATTAAGTTTTCTGATTGCTCTTGTTGTTAAAACTCCAGTGTAGTAAATATTTGCAAGGCTCTCATTTCTGCATCCTCTGACCCGAACCCACTGTGAGGTTCCCCCAAAAGGAGAAGGCTCTGCCTTTGTTCTCAACATGTTTGCCATTGGCTGGGGGAGTCTTTATAGCAATGGCTACCTATGGTTCATGACTCTTATTAGTGAGATGATCCATCTAAATTTGACAAAGGAACTGCTCCTATTTGAGGGCTTTAAAAAAAAAATTCTCTGGTGCGTGAAGATTATTAAAAGCACTTGCAACCAACCACTTGCTCAGACTGGTAGCCAATTTGCCAATTCTTTTGACCTGGTGACCAGAGATTTTTAGAAGTAATTCTTTGTGCCATGAGGCTGAGCTGCTTATTTTCTTAGTATGTCCATCTCCTTGCTTGCTTGGGAGGAAGAGAGCTTGCAGGACCCCACTGTCCTCTGCTTGCTGGAAACAATGCGGACACAATGGCAGGCCCAATGCTCTCGTCTGTTTAACTGAGACACAAGTTGGTGCTTAGCTCCATTTTGTTTTGTTTTGTTTTTGTTTGCTTGTTTGTTTTTTGTTTTTGTTTTTTTTTGTGTGCTCAACTCTTACCTGGGTCACCTGGGTCCTCCCTAGTGAGTTCATCAGTCACCTGCTGGTGACACAGTCTCTGGTCCTTCTACCTCCAGCCCCCCCCACGCAAAAGAGCTGGACTAATCCTTCTCAGTGATGGCGTCCACCTTATGAGGCCCCTCTTTTGGAATTTAGTTAGCAGTCATGCATAGAACTGAATGCAAGCCCCTCACCCTAGAATTTGCAGCCTTCCTCACTCCACTGGGCTCGGCTGACCTCGGTACCTAAGCCATGCTGCGGTAAGCTCCGCTGAGCTGCGGTCTCTGCTCTTCTTTCCCCTTCCACGTTCTCGTTTTCCCTTTCCCCGCCTTTGCTCTCTGTCCTTATACTGATCTCTTGCCTTTGTTTGTACCATTTCTCATTTTTCCTTCTGTTCATTCATTCAATAGACATTGAGCTTCTACCGTATACTGGGCAGCGTTTTGGGCCCTGGGTATACACACTGTGCAGTTTGCGTGACGTCATCCCCTCTTTTCCCTCAGTGCAAGGCATACACCGCCCTGAAGAGCCCAAAGGTTTCCTGACTGACTCCTGCAGACAAGGAAGCCGGCTGAGTATAAGGGTTTAGAAGCAGAAGCTTGGGAATCAGACAAATCTCGGTTGGAATTTTGCTCTGCAGCAAGCATCTATGATATACTAGGCAAGGTATGCAAGCTTTTTTTTTTTTTTTAAAGATTTTATTTATGTATTTGGGAGAGAGAGAGGGAGAGCATGAGAAGCGAGAGAGTTAGAGGGAGAAGCAGACTCCTGCTGAGCAGGGAGCCGGAGGTTTGGCAGGGCTTGATCCCTGGATTCAGCCAAAGGCGGATGCTTAACCAACTGAGCCACCCAGGTGCCCCCAGTACACAACCTTTGCAAGCCTTCTGGTGCCTCATCTGTCTAGTAGGGATCTAATGGGGATCATAGTTCATTGTGGGCTTATTGAGAGAGTGGCAAGGGGGAGCAGTCCATGGTGGGGTTGCCTGTATTATCTTTGTCTTCTCTCAAGCTTCTGCGGCAAGTGGTGCCTGGTTAAGAATGAGTGAATCTTGCTGGCAGTGCTCTTGTGTGTTTCATGAAACTCCTTCCTCACTCAGCAGCATGCAACAAGTGTGTGTGAATGTATGGAGAGGCAGAGGACACTTGACTGTCTCGTTTCTTCTGCTGGATTCCCAACTCCTCAAGGACATTGGCTTCTGGCTGTCTTTCTATATGACCTCCCCCCATGATGATGGATGGACTCCTGTGAACTGAAAGCCATCAGGAGAGAGGTGGAAGATTTCTTAGTTGATCTGAGGCTAATGGGAGAGGGAAACTTACAAAGCAGAGGGTGCCTGAAATCTCTAGCTAGTGTTAAGCGGCCATAACAAAGTATAACCCATGGCTTCAATTTGGTCTGTCAAAGATGAAATTAAAAGTGAATTTGAAGTTTCACAACATAGTTCTCTCTATTACGGGTGCCGCTGTGCATTAAAATCGTCTGTATGAGGCTCATTGGGATGGGCAGAGATTCAATCACTGCTAATGGCTTAAGGAAATGGGGTGGTGAGAATTAGGGTCATCCATCCCAATTGGGGCAAGAAAGAGAATCAGGAAATGTGTTTTTCAATCTTGACATCTTGCCAGCTGGAGCTAGAAGGAAATGTTTTTCTGAACTCATTGAGCAGCCTACTCACAAATCATAGAGATAGCGGCATTCAATGAGAATAGAAACAATTTTTATGTGGTCTAGCTAAAGACTTGCACCACCCACTCAGAGTTGTATAGAGCACGCCTTAGGGACCCTTGAAACTGTACTGGCCCAAGAGGTAGAAGCCCACTTTAGCAAATGCTGTAACTGGCTTTATGCAATGGGGGTATTTACGTATTTCCCAGTAACATTAATTTATTTTAAGAAATATACAGTATGCCTATTTAACCATCAATAGATGGCTAAGATTTCATTTACCTGGTATAATATTTAGGTGTGGTATCTGGTTTGGCATACTGATGTTAAATAGCCTTAAAAAGAATGAATATTCTGAACAGTTTACAAACCAACTTTGTCGTCTTCAAAAAAATTTTTTTTACGTGATCTCATCTGGTTCTTACGACGGCTCTTGGGACAAGGTTCTGGGTAGATAATCATCATCATGTAACAGGTGGAGAAAGAGAGAGGTGAAATGCTCAAGTCACCAAGCCTCTAAGTAGGAGAGCCAGGGTAAGAGTCCTAGTGGCCATTTTGTTTATTATTATTATTATCATAATCATCATCATCATGATTATTATATTGACTTTCTGACATACTTCTCTTCTTTTTCTTCCCTTCTGTCCTGTACTCAGAGATTTCTGGAATGTGTGTGCCCCTGAGCTACTTCTGTCTACCCTGGGCTAGGGAGTATAGGGTCACTGACTGGGTCCTTGACTTTCATGGTGGCAGGTAGGGGCTGGAAGCCTGGCCTGACTCTCCTGGCTTGTTTCCTTTGCCTGAGGCCAGGCCTGAGTGGTATGGTTAGAACTGGAACCCTTCTGTGTTTTTCTGGTTTCTAAAAATGAAACAAGGCAAGAAACCCCTGCAGCAGGGAGCCTTAGTTCCAGGAGGGCATTCCCTGCTGGGCTCCTCCTGTAGGAGGGTCTGCCTTAAGGCATTCCCTGTCCCCAATCTTGGTTTGTGATCACTCTGGCAAGTTTTAAAGATATATCACATTCAGTGTCCAGATCTAACTATTGGCGTTAAATAAAAATGCAGTAGGTTACATGGTTTCATTTCATTAATAAATAAAAACAAAAAACCTTTATCTTAAAGTTGGGAGCCGCACATGTTTGCTAATTTATGATGAAGCTTTATGAAGGGCCCAGCCCTAGCCCCAGAGGCATCAGGCTGGGTGACTAGTGTCCTTCCGGGAAGGAGCACTGGAGACCAGCCCAGGTAGACATTTGTTGGTTTGGGGTACTTTTCAGCAGGGGCCAGGACTCTGGCAGTTCATAATCTGAAAGAGAGATCATTCAGTTACTTCTGACCTTTGCTTGAATTTGCTTTCGGCGGGAGGGGGAGGGAAGAAACATGGAAGAAACATACTGTAAATTCTAAGTAATGGAACTTTTTTATGTTGGAAGCGCCAAGGTTGCGTGAACGGGGGAGGGACAGACAACAGAAAGCCCTCACTCCCTGGTGTCTGGAACACATCCACATCGCACATCTGCATTAATCCTTCTGCCCATGCTCTTCATGGCTGTTTCTCAGGGCGAGGACCTGAGTTCTAAATGTTCAGAAATCGAAACCATGGCAGAGGAAACCCAGAAACATTTAGGAGCTCAATCCGGAGCATGCAAAAGAGTCACCCCCTCCCATTCAGCCCACTTGACACACTGCCTGGATACAGGGGATACACTGGATGCCAGAGGCTGTGGGGAAGGCATGACTTTAGAAGGTCTCTTTAACAGGCTGTGAGAGTATGCTTTCCCATGTAAACTCGGAGACGTCTGGGGAGAGAGAGAGAGAGAGAGAGATTGGAGGAACGATGGGTGGAGGCAGGGAGAACCTTCTCTGTTTGGACTAAGCCAAGAGTGCAACATCAGCCATCAGTGTGCCAGAAGAAGGCAGGCAGAGAGCCAAGGAACTCTGAGCAAAAGCTAAGCATGGGGCAGGCCCCTGGCCCAGCAGAGTCACTGGCCTAGAAGAGCTGGATGGTGCCTGCCAGTTGCCTCAGCAACAGGGGTGGGGGGTGGGGGAGGTTTGAAACCCCCTGGAGTTTGTGAGAACTCTGGGCTTCAAGGGAGGGACTCCTTATCCTTTCCTAACAGCCTGGTGAGCAGCTGGAGAGTCTGAAGGGACCGTCGTGGTGATTTGGGCTTCAGGAACCACTTTCTTCCCAGCTTTTGTGTGACCCGGAGTGGACTATGTCACCACAGCAGCTGAGCGTCTGTCTCTCTGACTGCAATCTGCATGTGAAATCATTCTTGTTCCTGCATCCTAACCCTTTCAAGATAGCTATGACTTCATTTTTAAGTTGTGCTTTTGCTGACTGGGATGTGCTCCTCTCCCGAGTCTCTGTATCATAGTTTCTGAGTCTCCAGTTGTCCTCCACGACTTCGCTTTTCCTCTCTCCCACGCAGGCAAGCAAGAAACTGAGCATCACGATGCTTGAAGTGTCTCATCTGCCAAGTTCTAGGAGTTTCAGGCCCCAGGGAGAGGAGGTGGCCTCATGTACACCAGCTGTGTGCCGCTGCAGCCCGGGGGGGAGGAGGCTGGGCAGGGTGGGGGGACCTCCAGGACCAGCCTCCTCCAGTCCTGGCACCATCCTCTCTCTTCAGCCCTCTTATTTTCTAAAACTAAACTGCATTCCCGAGGCTGCCATACTCGATTTCCTGGCTCCCAGAAATCTCTGGTGTGAGAGCAGGCAGAGGAATCTCCTGGGGTGTATTTGGAAGGAAGGGAGAAAGCTCAGGCTTGGATAACTTCCACAAGCGGACTCTAAATCAGTGGTTTTTAATCCTGCTGCACAATAGAATCATCTGGGAGCTGTTAAAAAAAATTGCAACGCGCAGGCCCAGGCCAGAGATTCAGTTCAACGGGGCCTGGACAAAGGGTTTTTTTTTTTTTTTCTTTTTTTGACAAAGGTATTTTTGGGAACAATTCCCAGGCGCTTCTGAGATGTGACTAGGGTTGAGAACCACTGATGTAAAGGTCCCCGTGTGCTACATAACGAGTCCAAACCTTATTTGTCTGCAGGAAACCCCCAAGTCTGGGCCAGTCAGGCAGCTGGGCTTGGTGGTGGAGACCTCTTTCTTCTTCTCTCAGTCTACCAGATACGCCCTCTGCAGAGTTCTAAACTTAAGGGAGGCAGCCCTGGGTAAGAAGAACCCAGTAATGGCACCATTATAGTAAGGGAGCTTTTGGAAAATCAGCAGAGGAGAGATACAACCTCAGAGCACGGGGCGGGGGACGGGGGCAGGCGGGGGGCAGGGAGAAGGAGAGATGAGTTGATTTTTTTCTTTACATCTAAAATAAAACCCAGAGGAGGGTGGGCGGCAGACAAGAGGAGGGAAGAAAGGGAAGTGAAACTGCAGAAGGAGTCATGAACGAAAAAGAGAATCCAGGAGACAGCAACACCCCACCCCCCCGCCTCGCACACCTGTTCTTTGAGAATCTCAGAAAGTGGAGCTTTTGACTAAAAAATTCAAGTTGCAAGTGGCCTTCCTTGGAAATCTGTCCCAAATCTCTGAATAGCTATGGCTCTGGCAGCTGCTTTGGGACAGTTATTTCAGCGTCCCAGAGGAAAGATATTTTGGGGTTTAGTCCTTGCCAGAAATAAGAAGCCAAGGGAAAAGGAGAAACATTACAGAATTTCCAAAAATATTTTGATAGCAATGCAAAACTTTGTGGAGGCTTAAGGAAAAATTAGAGTACACTCTTAATTTAAAAACCCCTAGTGGACTGGCTTTGTATCTTGGCTAGTCGATGAGTCCCGTTATCCTGTGTGGTCATCCACAGAAGGGCTGTAAGTTCAGGTGTAGATGTGGGAGTGTATGTGTGTACCTGTGTGTATGCGTGTGTACATTTATATATTTATAGTCAGTGTTATGATTTGTATGTATGGAATAGATAGGGTCTATTTAAGTTTTAAAATAATATGGAACTTTTCCTATTTGGGAAAATGAAGAAAATGACATCAGATCTAAGTCTAGCAGGAAAGCGAAGCACTGAAGTCTTCAGTTAGTTATTTAAAGTTGGACCATGCGTCTCGAGAAAAGAAACCAAACCTGACTCTATGGGCATCAGGGCATCGTCAGCCCTTTACCGTAAGTGACTCGGGAACTTTTCGTGGTCCCGCTAGGAAACCGTGCGCTCTGAATGAAGCTCACGGCTTTCCTCTTCTAGTTGTTCTTCCCTCCACCAACTCCAGTTTCTCTGGCTCGAAGAAAGGAAAAGTCTTAAAGCATCTAATGGTCTTAGTGGTTAAAGGACTTGCTCCTCCCCTGTGGCCTGGCAATAGGACTATTTTATGGGTTCTTATTTTTAATTCGCTGAAGCTATTATTCTATAATATTATATTTGTTATAATGTGCTCATTTTCTCTAGAAGCACCTGAGGGCTGTGTTGTACAGGGCGCAATTTTAAAAATAAAATAAAATAATGTTAATTATGCCCTGGAGGTTGGCAGATGTGGACTTAAGAATTATTGCATTATAAGGGTATCCCTCAGTTATGTGCTTACTCATAAATATCTGAACATCAGTCAGCCTATCTGAGCAGCCAAATCTGTAGGATCGTTTTGGTTCAAGGATACTGAAAGTGCCAAAGCTTTGCTTATCCCAGCAAAAAGGGCTTTATGCACTTTGGGACCAAGTAACCAACATTTCCATGGTGGAAAATCAAAGTAGTGGATCTGAGAGAACAAGATTTTCTTAACAGTCAAACATGGGAGCCCTTTGGAAGGATGGGCAGCTAATACTGATTCTTTTTTTGTTTTTTTAAGATTTTATTTATTTGACAGAGAGAGACACAGCGAGAGAGGGAACACAAGCAGGGAAAGTGGGAAAAGGAGAAGCAGGCAACCACCCAACAGGGAGCCTGATGCGGGGCTCAATCCCAGGACCCCAGGATCATGACCTGAGCCAAATGCAGACACTTAATGACTGAGCCACCCAGGCACCCCAGCTAATACTGATTCTCATTTTGCTTTAGCACTTAGCAGTTCAGCAAATAATATCTGCTCCATAAAGGGTGTATTAAAAAACTGGCCCCAGTGGCTTTTTTTTCTCTAAATTTTCCTCAGTAAAGGAAGGAAATGGTATTTTTTATTTAAAAAAAGAAAGAAAGAAAGAAGTAAAAAAGAAAGTAAAAATATTTTTATTCATAGGATTATACCTCTAGGAATTTGTTTCATTTCTTTGAATTTTAAAATAAACATGTAAGCCACCCCCCAAGCAGAGCTTTAAGTTCATCTTGTTACTAAATTTAAGATTGAGCTTAATTATGAAAGTCTTCAAGTTGAATTGTTAATTGGTAATGATAATTAAAATTTTACACTTCTTTCCAGTTTATAAAAAGCATTCACATGCTTGCTTACTTAACTTTCACAATGTGGAGAGGAAGATGAGGCAGGTTTTATTATCTCTACTTTACGGATGGGGTGGCCAAGACTTAGAAAAGCTAAGGATCTTTCCCCAAGTCATAAACTGGTACATGAAGCGGGCGCCTGGGTGGCTCAGCCGGTTAAGCATCCAACTCTTGATCTGGGCTCTCAGGTCATGATCTCAGGCCCTGGGATGGAGCTCAGGGTATCCTTGGGCTCTATGCACAGCAAGGAGAGAATCACAGGATTCTCTCTCCCTCCCCTTCCTTCCCCTCCCCACCCAAGCATGTTCTCTCTCTCAAATATATAAATCAATCTTAAGGAAAAAAACTTGGTATGTGAAGAATGTAAGTTTTCTGATTCCAAATCCATGCTTTACATAAGCGCTAATTAATTAGCTGGTAAGGACCTAGAAGCTAAATAATTATGAACATATGTCTTGGATCGTATGGTTTCTTACTAAGTTTGACATTTTGCTGGGGCTCCTTAAGAGAAAATCTCAAATGCTAAGCAAGCTCACACTCCCCAGGGTTTGGGCTCTTTCTGTCCCATATTCCTCAGCCTTGTTGGCTCAGACAGCTGTTGTTCCCAATTCTGATGCTGAATGAGATCTAGAAAAATTCTCTTTCCTGGTAGTGTAGTCTAGCCCAGCTGTGACAACACTGGACCCTTTCAGAACTGGCTGATCCTAGTAAACTGGGGAAGTGATTATAAAAAACATATACGTGGATTAGTTTATGGAACACAGATTTTTAAAATTCTAACTTAATGACACGCAAAGACCCTGCTCCTCCAAAGACTTAGCTGAAAACAAACTCATTTGGGGCTCAGAGTAGAGACAAGCAAGATAATGACCTCCAAGAGTTAAGATCTAGAGAAGATGCAAAATTACCACAAGGACTGACGGCTGATGCCAGGATCTTTGTTCTGGTTAATGGTGGATCCCATGCATAGGCACTTGGGGCACGCTATTGAATGATGAATACTTTAAACTTGAGATAAACTAAATCTGCAATGGGAAATTATGTAATTTATCTAACTGTATTCACCCTAAAATTACTCCTGTGACCTAGGGCTGTCATCTGAGCAGTAGAGGTTCATTTAGAATCACTAGCTCAACTGTTGTCCATGGAGCCACTAATTGGCCTGGTCTTTTTTTATTACTACTTGCACTTTTTTGACTCTTGCCCATGGAACCGTCACCATTTATGACTCTGCCCACCATAAGTAGGCATCCCCAGAATAATCTTACTGTAGCAGTTCAGTCATTACGCTAAAAGGGTCAGCAAGAATCATGGAGTCTTCTAGAGACGTTGATTGTATAGAGAATTAAGGCTGTATTAATGTGTAGGGGGGCTATGGAAGTAAGTAAATATTTACCTGAGAAGAAAAGGAGAAAAAGAGAATGGTGCCATGTTTCTGTGTATCCCTCTCCCTGATAATCAGGGATGTGCTCAGATCCTTTTGAAAATACTCTGCTGGTGTTCTACTCTGAAAACAGACTTAGCACATGAAATGATTCACTGACATCATTTTACATGTGATGGCAGCCAGGGTTCTTGAAACACAAGAAAAGCCTGACACAAATAGGAAACAAATCAAATAGGGTAGCGTGGCTAGAAAAAACCTGGCAGCCCTTCCAGAATGTGGGGGAGCCAATGCGGGCAGCTTGGAACTGCGGTCCAGCCACACCCCCTCTGCACTGGGGCAGGCATCTTGTCAGGGCTCTCCTTCTCACAGGTCCAGGCTGCTCTCTCCCTGGCTTCTCTCTTCTGTATTTATTTTTTATTTTAAAGATTTTATTTATTTATTTGACAGAGAAAGACACAGCCAGAGAAGGAACACAAGGAAAGGGAGTGGGAGAGAGAGAAGCAGGCTTCCTGCTGAGCAGGGAGCCTGATGTGGGGCTGGATCCTGGGACTCTAGAATCATGACCTGAGCCGACAGCAAACATTTAACAACTGAGCCACCCAGGCACCCTTCTCTCCTCTTTAGAATTCAGTTCCACAGCCTGATGATTTTGCTCTTTTGCTTAGTGCCTACCAGCATTTGCTTTTTTGCTTTTCTACCAAACCATGTCTGTCCAGGCCTGTGTCTTCTCCAGAAAGATGTCCTGGTGAGTGAGCTCTTCAGGACACGGAACACACGAATTAGCCCTGGATGTTCCTCTCCAGAGGCACGTGGGTTTCGACAGTTCGGGTGACCCTTGCCCTCCAAGAAGTTTACAGCCAACCCAACAGATAAGGCATGGAATTCATGCATGATGCATGGAAGTAAACCAATTGGCTGGCAATATAAAGTATAAGGAATATATTTTAAATGCAGAATTTATGAGGAAATAAGACTAGTTGCTTTTAGTAAAGAGGATAAAAAGTTCTGGCAGAGAGGATGGATCTGCAAATTTGTTCATTCCTTCATCCAGTGGTAAGTCAGTCAACATGCTGTATGTTGGACACCATAAGAGAGAAAATGGGTAAGATGTGATTCTTACCTCATAGGTTATGGTTTGTAGAAGAAACATGCTACATGGGCACAGAGCTAAAACACAAGGTAAAAAGTGTTAAGGGTCACAAGAGGTACACAAGGGGGAGACAAGGGAGCAGTGACTTTTGGCTGGGGAGGAGGTGGGGGCCTTTGAGGTGGGCTCAAAGTACAGGTGGGATTTCATGTTTCCATGTAACTAGACTTTCGCCAGGTCACGGATGCCTCAAGGTAAAAATAAGTCACAGTCACTGAAAAAATTGTGTTTTCCTGGCCTTGCCCACGCCTGTCATTATTAGGCATTCTCAAAATCTTATAAAATCTGCTTGCTCAGGGTTTTCTTGGCAGTTGACAATTCTTAGCCTTTTGAGGATCCTACCCTCTTTCCAAAATCTGACAAACTTACAGAACATTTACCAGAAAAACACATATGCCCAGGAAGTCGCACGCCATTTCTGGAAGTTTGTGGGACCCCCTCTAGCCTATTCTAGGATTCCTAGGAAGCCATGGTCTCCAGTTTAAGAATGTCGGATGCAGGCGGTCGCTGAAGTGCTGGAAGCCATGGGTGTTCAGAGCTCTGGGAACTCGCAGGTACAAAAACTGCCCTGTGTTCTCTGGAGTCCTCGGTGCCCCAGGTGCAAGCTGATCTGCGTTCATCTCAGGGCCAGGTTTGGGGCCAAAGCAGTGCTCACCCAAACATGTATGTGGATAGACAGACACCCCCACACACCCACACATACACACATGACCAGAATGAGTGATGCATTTGTGCGGGGTATACATATTTTTTAGTTTCCCTGGTGACTCTGATACCTGTGATGTATTCCCCCATACCCACTGCCTTAGGATGTTGTTTTCTATGAGCTTCCTCCAACGCTCATGCTGAGAGACTCCTGGCAAGCCCGTCAGACATGCCCAGACGAATCTGAATCCTGGCTCAGAGCCCAGCTTGGGCTCAGGCTGGGACATCCCTTCACTCCCCTTCCATGCTGAATTAATATTGAAACTGGATAGCAAAATAAGGTCACTGACAAGAAAACTCTAGAAAGCAGGCAGTTTACAGTTTACAGAAAGTAATTCTTTTTTTTTTTTTTTTTAAAGATTTTATTTATTTATTTGAGAGAGAGAAGTGGGGAGAGAGAGAGAGAGAGAGCATGGGGACAGGGAGGTGGGAAGGGAGGGACAGAGAGCAGGAGAGGTAGACTCCCCGCTGAGCAGGGAGCCCGATTCAGGGCTCAATTCTAGGACCCTGGGCTCGTGACCTGGGCCGAAGGCAGATGCTTACCCGGCTGAGCCCACCCAGGTGCCCAAGAAAATATTTCTATAACACAGCTTCACTGAGCAGGAGCTGGGCTGGAGCCTTTTACAATCAGGGATGTGAGCTGGGTTTGCTGGTTGAATATTAAGTTGTTCTGACCGTATGGCTTCAGAATTAGACAAGCTTCTGGGAGTAGTGTGTACATTGAGGGTGAACACCACATCCCATTTCCTGTTTTTTATACTCTTTAACATCTTTGTAATCTCCCTCACGACGGATGGCCTGATGGGCAGAGTAAGCACATGCTTACAGCACTGTCCTCCCAGCTCTCGCCTCCACCTTCAAGGCCAAAAGGACTCTCATCTCTGTCAAGGGCCCCTTCTCAACTGGAATGGGCAAATCAGACAGAACCATAAGCACCCCTCTATTTCTGGAGGGCAGTCTGCATCTCTGAAGCCTGGGGGCAAACCCCTTCTTCATAGACCCCAGCGCTTCCCAAGAAGGACCACATTTCTCACGTTATTCACACATACCCGCTCTCTCTGGGTATTGAATCAGGCACTTTGGAAAGGTACCATTTATGGTGAGTTTGGGGCAGGGAGACATTCTGGGGAATGTGTGAGGAGGAGGCCTTCCCCAGGCCCTTGGATTCGCGACACAAAAGTGACAATGTTTACTGTCTGTGAATCCTGCCTTAAGATTTTCTATTTTATTTATGTGTCTTTCCTTGGCTTAAATTTAATGTAAAACTTGAGCCATCTTACAAGTTTTCATTAAAAAAAAAAAAGAGAGAAAGAGAGAGAAAGAAGACTTTTAAATCTTTCTGGTTCTTTTTAATAACTTTATTAAAGTTATTAAAGACCTGGCATTTGCTTTAAAGTTATTAAAGACCTGGCATTTGCCTTAAAATTGCCATGACTTTAGATGTCCTAAAATGGAGGCAAGGAGAAGGGGAGCTAGAAAGAGAACTCCTGGCCTCTCTAAGCCAGGCTCTCATCCCTGCTCAGAGGGAGTGGGGAGCCGCAGGGAAGAGCTTAGGACTTGAAGGACATGGTGTGCTGGGGATCCCCATGGTGTACAGCCCTAAAGCTATTAAAACAGACAAGTTTTGAGGTTTAGGAGCTGAATTGTCTTAAAAGACTTTTTTTTTTTAAACTGAGTTTTTACTATCTTTGGAATTTATTTCCCTGGAAGCCAGTGGCAGCCCAATTTTGGCAGCATTCAGGGCTGTGGGCTTTTGAATTTGTTATATTTCTTTTTTCTCTCCTAAAACTTGGTCCTGTGTGGACTCAGGTTATTGCCTCCGTGCTGGAAGTGCCGTGGGGCAGAATTCCTAGGCTCACAAGCTGCCCGGAACAGGAACAACCAAGATGCAGGACTGAGTACATAAAAGCATATAACGTAAAAACAAACCCAAACGAACAAAAAACCCAAAAACACCTACAGTAGGCAGAAAACACATGAGGACACATCCTACCTCTGAAAATCAAAGCATCATTAAAGGCAAGTGAAAAACAGGGGAAAATAAATATTTGAAGCTCATAGGAGAGAAGTTTGATTAATGCACACTTTAATTTAATTTATTTTTTTAAAAAGATTTTTATCTATTTATTTGACAGAGAGAGATCACAAGTAGGCAGAGAGGCAGGCGGCGGGGAGGGAAGCAGGCTCCCTTCTGAGCAGAAAGTCTGATGCGGGGCTCAATCCCAGGACCCTGAGACCATGACCTGAGCCAAAGGCAGAGGCTTAACCCTTTGAGCCACCCAGACACCCCTAATGCACACTTTTAAATCAAGATAATGATGAATGCTTGAGAGGAAGTTGGATTTTAAAGAATACAAACAGGGACTCCTGGGTGGCTTAGTCGGTTAGGTGGCTGCCTTCAGCTCAGGTCATAATCCCAGGGTCCTGGGATTGAGTCCCTCCTCTGGTTCTTGCTCAGTGGGGAGCCTGCTTCTCCTTCTGCCTGCTGCTCCCCCTGCTTGTGTGCTCTCTCTTTCTCTCTCAATTTCTCTCTCTTTGACAAATAAATAATATAAAATCTTAAAAAAAAAGGATACAAACAAGTAGTGCACAGTATAAGAAGTGTACAAATGGCACTAAGCACGTAAAAATGTTCACCCTAGCAGAAGCCGAGCTAGAAACACAGAGAACAAGCTGGTGGTTCCCAGAGGGAAGGGAGGACAGTTAGGCAAAGTAGGCCACGGGAAGTGGGAGGTACAGCTACCAATCACGGGATGAATAAATCTTGGGGATGAGAGACAGAGCACAGGAATATAGTCAATGGTATTGTAATGGCCTTATAAGTTGACAGATGGTGGCTACTCTTGTGGTGAGTGTAGCAGAACTTCTAATAAAGATGTTGAATCACTATGGTGTACACCTGAAGCTAATGTAATGTTGTATGTCAACTACACTTAAGTAATAATATTAAAAGATGGTCATCCTCACTAGTAATCAAAAAAATGTAACTTTAAAAAATGCCCTATTTTTTGTTATCAAATTGGCAAAGATGAAAAATATAAATAAAAGCTGAGTTGGTGAGGGGCACCTGGGGGCTCAGTTGATTAAGCATCTATCTTCAGCTGGGGTAATGATCTCAGGGTCCTGGGATCAAGTCCCGTGTTGGGCTCCCTGCTCAGCGGGGAGTTTGCTTCTCCCTTGCCTCCCTTTCTCTCTCTCAAATAAATAAAATCTTTTAAAAGACTGAGTTGACAAGGGGCACCCAGCTGGTTCAGTCAGTAGGGTATGCAACTCTTAATCTTGGGGTCATGAGTTTGAGACCCACTTGGGGGCTAGCGTTTACTTAAAAAAAAAACTGAGTAAGTATGCAGAGAAATGGGTACTTAATTTGATAAATTGCTAGTGTGTGCATAAATTGGTAAAATCATTTTGCAGGACAGTTTGGCAGGGCATATAAGAAGCCTTTAAATTGGGGAGCCTGGGTGGCTCAGTCCGTTAAGCATCTGCCTTTGGCTCAGATTATGACCTGAGGGTCCTGGGGCCATGCCCTGAGTTGGGCTCAGCAGGAAGCCTGCTTCTCCCTCTTCCTCTGCCTGCCTCTCTGCCTACTTGTAATCTTTCTTTCTCTGTCAAATAAATAAATAAATAAAATCTTAAAAAAAAAAAAAAAAAAGAAGGTGGCTTCAAATAGTGTATATCCTTTGGTGCAGCGAGTCTACATATATAAATTTGATCTTGGGAAATGATTATGGCTCTGTATAAATATTTCGCCACAAGGACGTTAAGTAATATACCAATACTATATTTTGCAGGTATTAAAAATGATGTCATGGGTGTTCATTGTATAAAAGAGTATTCATGATATCTCAAATTTTAAGTTAATTAAAATGAGCATGTAACGGTATAATCCAGTTTTTATAAAAGAAGATGTAGGGGATAGAAAAAAGACTAACAACATGTACAAAAAAGCCAATAGTCATAACCAATGGTTTTCCTAGGGCGGTGGGATGATGGGAGATTTGATTTTCTTCCTTTCCATTTTTCTCTTTTCTAAGTTCTCTACAAAGATACATTTTCTATTTATAACTAGGACAAATAACTCTTCCTAGCTTCGTTTAGCCAAATGGTGGTTTGTTACCCTCTGAGGACAGTATCAGTGGAGAAGCCTCATGACTTCGCAGGTAACTTAGGTGATGAGCCCAACTTCTCTGTCATTTTCAAAGTTTAAATAAGAATTTTTTGAATTTAAAGCAATTTGACTTTGTCCCTTGTGGAATAATAATGTGAGAACTGTATCTGGAATAAAAAAATTCACTCCAACTCTGGGACAAGTGATTTCATCTTCTTTTAAAAATTAAAATGATGCTCTGAGGAATTTAAAGTCCACCGTGGCTGATGTAACCAAGAAAAAAAGCACTGACATTTGCAGAATTTAAAAATAAACTAGGGCCCCAAAGCTCCTGACAGTCTAAACATGAAAAAAACATCACACAAATCTAAATTGACATTCTACAAAATACTTTACCATTACTCGTCAAAAGATTTGAGGTCATGAGAAATGAGGAAAGAAAGAGAAACTGTCACAGGCCAGAGGACACCAGACACGACAGCTAAACACAGCGTGGTATCCTGAATCAGATTCTGGAACAGGAAAGAAGGACATTAGTGGAAAAACTGGTGAAATCCAAATAAAGTTTGGAGTTTGGTTAGTGGTAACTCCCCAGTGTTGTTTTCTTAGTGTTGATGGATATACCATGGTTAAATAAGATGTTGACATAGTAGGGTAATGAACAATCCTGGTTTGCCTGGGAGAGCCATTTCCTGGGATATCAGACTTTCAGTGCTGGTACCAGGGCAGTCCCAAGAAAACTGGAATGATTGCTCAATCACAACCCCCATTAGGAGCAACTGGGTTAGAGGTAGATGGGAACTCTCTATTTTCTTTGTAATTTTTTTTATAAGGCTTTGTAACTTTTTAAATATATTTATTGGAAGTATTCAATAAATAAAAAGTTTGCTTAAAAAGAACAGAAGAAATTAAAACCAAAACAGAAACAAATTAGGAACAACTGACTAATAATGGGATAATAGGCTAAAGAAGTTAGATAGCCATCTATTCAATGCATGTATTGAAATCCTACTCTGTGCTAAGTTTTCTGCTTTTCCCTGCTTTCAAGTGACAAAGCAGATATATCCAAACATAGACTGCTCTTCTTTCACTATCTTGCTGTGTTTGGAGATATGTGTTTGTGGGGAGATTCTGTGGGTTTATTCATGTGCATTTTTATGCATTTACTTTTAGTATACATTAAATAAGCTTTAAATAGTTTGTACTTCTTTCCATCCCACTGCTTCAACCATAGAACTTATTTGCTTTCAAAATATTCATTGTTTGGCCTTTATTCATATGTTCTCATCTCCTCCTCAAAAAAGTTTCCATGATGGCTGTGCCTAGGTGGCTCAGTTGGCTAAGTGTCTGCTTTCAGCTCAGGTTAAGATTCCAGAATCCTCAGATTCCGAAATCCTGGGATCCAGGTGCTTCTCCCTCCCCCTCTGCCCCTCCCCACTCACACTTTCTCTCTCATGCGAGCTTTCTCTCAGATACATAAAATAAAATAAAATATCTCCATGATGAGGTACAGGAAAGGGTAGGAATGGGTCCTTATGCTCTTCTTACAGACTTTTATTTTCAGTATTCTACTAGATTTTTTAAAGTGAAGATTTTGTTTCCTTTCTTTCCATTAAAAAAATTAAGGTATAATTTATATTCACTAAAACTCACTCATTTGGGGCAGAATTCTATGAATTTTTGACTACTAGATTTTAACTATTATAATTCAAGTATTTTCTTCTTGATTCTTAATAGTTTCTTGAATTCATCAACAAAGGTGATTTGAAATACTTATAGACTATGTCTATATCAGCTATAATAAATAAAACCCTCATCAAATTATTGATCATTCCCTAAAGGGGATATTTAGGGGATGTTTAGATCCCTTTTCTCCTGAATATAAAATTCAGACTTTTTGAATTTTAATAAATGTTTTATTTATCTTTTAAGTAATCTCTACACCCAACGTGGGGCTTAAACCCACAACCCCGAGATCAAGAGTCACCTGCTCTACTGACTGAGCCAGCCAGGTGCTCCTAAAATTCAGAATTAGTAAGTATAATTTACATGGAGGATAAGACCTCGGTAAACTTTGTAGAAAATTAATGGCTGGAAGTATCAGAAAGTTATGATTTAATTTAAAGAGTCAGCATGGATTCACATCTTACCTGCCTCAGTGATGTGAAATAACTTCTGGGTCTAATGACAAACACCAGCTGAGGGAAGTCATGAACCAATTACTTGGGATAAAGCACCATGAAAAGAATACTGCACAAACAACTAATCTAGAAGTTAGAGAAGTATGGTGTAGGGATGAACTACTTAAGTAGATTAAACATTGGCTTTGATATCAACGTGTGGAAGGAAGAGTTTGGAGCAGGTGGATTACAAAGCTCCAGGGATCGATATTAGGAATAATTTTATTCATTTTATATGTCAGTGACTTAGAAGAGGAAACATGCAGTAAGCTTGTTGCACAAAACCAGAGGGAGGAACAGTCAATACAAAGAAAGAACGAAATAAGTTGACTAGACTAGGAACATAAGCAGATAAGTGGCTTATTCAATTCACTGTGGAGGAAATATGAAGTAGAAAGATCATCTCACAGTAATGTGAAATCAGAATGTTTAAAATAGAGTAAAAACTCTTGAGTTGTGTAAATAAGCATGCTAGAACTAAATGAAAATCATTCAAATGCTATGAGTAAGATAGCAATATTGACTACAGAATTTCAATATTCATGTAAATGTTAGTACTTTAAATAAAAATATTAAGTATATTTTAAATATGCTAGACTAAGAAAATAACTCACTGGA
Organism: Mustela nivalis; assembly: GCF_964662115.1. NCBI lineage: Eukaryota > Metazoa > Chordata > Mammalia > Carnivora > Mustelidae > Mustela > Mustela nivalis. Next base: position 45,594,210 of record NC_139030.1, read on the forward strand.
ATATATATAATTAGAGCAAAAATAATGACACTTGCCGACAATGTGATAGTACCCTTAAATTATGGCTGGTCTATTAGTCCAGAAACAAATTAGTTGACAGGGTCACCTAATTTATTATTTATTATGATTTATAATTTACATTTATGTTGCACATAATATATATATATATGAGGAAATCTTATATAGATATTCATATATATGTATATATATATAAAATGGTAGATAACAAAAATATTTGAAGATTTCCTTATAGGTTTTTTGATTATTTGTTCAACTGGCAAATATTAGCTTTGTGGCTCCTTTACAATCAGCAGGTTATTAGCAGTTTCTCCATTAAAATAAGAAGTCTGAAACCTTAATCCTAATAGAATACAAATCTGTGGTTTATTGAAATCAATGAATTCAACAGATTTTGTTGGTTATCTTCTATTTGCTCACCACTGTAGATGTGTTTCTTGATCTCTTTTATTAACTAGATATCTCTTTTGATAAAGCAAACAATTGAACATTTTTCTTTAATATTTGAAATTCAAATAAGTTAATGTCGTAGCTTTAAAAAAAAAAAAAGGTCCCAGTGGGACAAATGAAGAACTGTTTATACCTCTCTCCTTCCTTGAATAATCACTGCGTAGGAGCTGGGGAAGGTGAGACATCGTGCTTGTGCACAGAATGCATATGATTTAAGAGCTGGTAACGCGGTCTTGAGTGAAGGGTACATCCTCTAAGTGTAACGGAAAGTTGAAAGGGAGGGAATTTAGCATTAAATTAGGAAGGCAGTAGGTAAAAAAGCATTGGCTTTTGGGAAGTGGTTAAGACTTGAATGGAAGCTTCAAGGCCTGATGGAATTTGCATGAGAACAGAGGAGAGGGAAGGACAGTCTTGGTACTAAGGGTGATTAAATATAGGGCAGTGAAGGGTTTTTTGTTTTGTTTTGTTTTGTTTTTGTTTTAAATGTAAGTACTTTTTTTTTTTAAGATTTATTTATTTACTTATTTGTCAGAGACAGAGAGAGAGGGAGAGAGAGCACAAGCATGGGGAGCAGCAGGCAGAGGTTCAAGAAGCCTGTTCTCCGCGGAACAGGGAGCCCATGTGGGACTCGATTCCAGGACTCTGGAATCACAACTGGAGCAGAAGGCAGACACCTAATGACTGAGTCACTCAGGCCTCCCAGCAGTGAAGGGTTTTTGAGAGAGACCCTGCGTGCATTACATCTTGGGAATCACTAACGTGTTAAAGCAAGGTAGAGGAAGGTGAATTTGGTGGCAGATACGGAACAGAAAGGAGCAGGAAAGTCTGGAGTACCGTCCAGTGCTTCAGAAGTCCAGCCAGAGCCAAGCATGCTTGGCTCTCTTTCAGAAGGAGCTGACCGCCCCTCAGTGATTCCTGAATTCAGAGGGCACTCCTTTGGCAGTGCATCTTTGTTATTTCTGTTCTGTATTATCTGAATTTATGTATGTTTGTATCTTGTCTCTTAATTGTATTATCTAATTCATGAGGGTAGGGTCCATGCAATATCTGGAAGGGTAGGGTTCAATTAATTTTGAGGGTTCAATGAGTAGATAGATAGCTGAGAGAGATTCTGCAAGAAAGCTTGTTCGCGCCTGGTAGCCAGCTGCCAAGGAGATGTGTCAAAGGTAATTTCATGTATGGTTGTCTGAGAGGATGTTGAGGACATTGCTGTCACAGATAGGAATGTTTTAAGGGATCGGGTACTGATATTGTAGAAAGAGTTATGGGTTCAGCTTTGAACATTCTGAGTTTGAGGTAAATTTTAAGACATAAAAACACTTTTAGTGCTTGAGGCACTCAGGTAACTGGAGACAAAGATAAGATTTGGGATTGAATTTAGAGACAGGGTTGAAGTTCCAGGAATGGTGCTCCTTCCAGGGGATGAAAGGTAAGTTCCGGGAATCCAAAACTGAGTCTGAAGTAATGTTTGTATTTAGGCACTGGAAGGAGGAAAAGAAACTGTCCAATATGGTAGTCACTAGCCACACACGGCCATTTAAATTTAAATGAATGAATGTAAAATACAATGAAAAAATCCGTCGTGTGGTCACATTAGCTATATTCCATGTGCTCAGTAGCTACATGTGGTTAGTAGCTACTGTAATGGACAGGATAAACAGAATGCTCCCATCATTACAGATAACATTATTGGAAAGCACTGAGAAGATATAGAGAAATACTCATTTCAGAGAGAACCAGAGAGCAGATGATCTTTTTCAATGGAAGAGAGAGTTTTACGGACTATATGTTTACACTGTCAAATGCTGAAAAAGAATGAAAATTGGTGGGGGGGGGGAATCAGTGGTTTTGCAATAAGGAGGTCATTACAACCTTTCAGACAGTAATTTTGAGTAGCATGTTAGGCACAGAAATTGAGTATAGCATTAAATTAGGAAGGCAGTGGGTAAAGAGCAGGTTGTTGATATCATGGACAAGGAAAGGCTAGAAAGAAAGAAGACAATAATTAGAACTTCAGAGTCACAAGGAGGCTTTTTACAGATGGGGAGACTATTGCTTTTTGAAGTTACGAAGGCCTATGAAGATGCTAAGGGCTCCATTTAGGAAAAAAATTCTGTGTTTCTCTCAGAACATTTCCCTTCCGGTCACCAAATATCTGTGTTTGTTCCCACACCAACCAACACCAGCTGAGTGTCCTACAAATTCAATTCAGTTCTGGCACCATCTACCTGGAGTTAGCATCAGCTCTCATAGGTTAAGGGGTCAACGCCGTAAGACTATTCCCATTTTAGACACCAACTGCAAGTATTTCTGACTAACAGGCTATAAATCGGGGTTCCCACAACTCCTTCCTAGGGTTACCTAATTTGGTAGACTGTCTCACAGAACGCAGGGAAAAACTTGCTTACCTTTACCAGTTTACCACAAAGAATATAGATAAACAGCTGAACTAAGAATGGGGGTGTTTATCTTCTGTACCCACTCTGGGTATGCCACCTTTCTAGCACCTTCATGACTTCAGCAACCTAGAAGCTTTCAAACTCTGTACTTAAAGGATTTTTATGGAGCCTTCATCACATAGGCATGTCTAATTATTAACTCATTTTCTAGTACCTTTCTGGAGGATGGGGGTGGGGCTGAAAGTTCCAAGCTTCTAATTATGGCTTGGTCTTTCTAGGGACCAGCCCCGATCCAGGAGCCCACCCCAAGTCACTTCATTAGAACAAAAGATGCTCCTATCATTTAGGACATTCCAAGAGATTTAGGAGCACTGTGTCAAGATCCAGGGTCAAAGACCAAGTAAGTATTTGAACACGATGTACCTAGTGCTCTTACCCCATAGGAAATCATGAGAGTTTTAGGAGCTCTGTGCCAGGAGCGAGGGGCAGAGGTCAATGTATATATTTTCTATTATTTCATAGGCTTCCAAATCCATGGCTTGCACTTGCTTCTCTTTTTAGCTCTAGGTTCAGATGAACAAGAGTCTCTTGGATATCTCATGGATATCCTCCTAGGTCCTTGTACCCACACATCTAAAACTAAACTCATGGTTGTCCATCCCATACACATTCCCATTTTTTATATTCCTTATTCCGGCTCGTCTTTCCAGTTACTAAAGCAGGAAAACTTAGTCATATGTGAATCATTCTGTCCTTCCCTTCCACTCCTTCAGTCAATCAGTTGCCTGGGCATGCTTATTTTACTACCTCTGCCATAGACTGATTTATTAATTTATTCTCCTTGTTAAGATAATGATTATGAAGTATTTCAGGCAAACGGTAATAATAGAGGACAGCATCACAATAGCAACATATTCAACATAACTCAAGTAAACTTGCAAATTCAAAAAAAGCCCTTTGAGAAACCCATTCAAATCTCATTTTCCTCTCCATGCCAAGGGTTATCACCATTTAAAATTTAGCAGTTGTCATTGCCATGCAAGATGTCATAGTTTTACTCCCCATCTAGAATATAAGTTGGTGGGTTTTTAAACTTTCTGTAAGTAGTAGTATACTGTTTATCCTGCTGTAACTAGCTTTTTTTCACTCAATATTATTGAGATTTATCTGTGATGAATCATCTTTTTTCCTTTATTTTAAATATGGCTTAATGACTACACTGTAATTTATTAGTCATTATGGGCTATATTATTACATATGTATAATACAAATACATGTATGTGTAGGTATAATTGCATTTATTTTTTACTCCACTTCTTGAGATGAGATGGAATGATGACATACACGGTGCAGCATTTCAACTACTTTAGTGGTAATTGGAAAAATTCTATTCCTTCAAGGCAGGTAAAAAACTATTTTCAATATTTTATACAGTTCTATCCAACCTTTTCCCTGCCACCTGATTCTTTATTTTTTCCCCTTTCTCTTACTTTCTCTAACTAGGCCTTGGGTATAGTTGGCTCTTTTGGGACTACAGTTCACCCTCGAACAACATGGAGTTTAGGGGTGCTGACCCCTCACACAGTTGAAAATCTGCATACAACTTTTGAATCCTGTACAACCTAACTACTAATAGCCTCATGTTGATTGGGAGCCTTCGTGATAACATCAAGAGTCGATTAATTTATGTTTTATAGATATTATATACAGTATCCTTACAATAGAGCAAGCCAGAGAAAAGGAATGATATTGAGAAAATCATAAGGAAGAGAAAACACATTTACAGTAGTGTTCTGTATTTACTGAAAAAAATAATCTGTGTAAAGTGGATCCACATAGTTCAAACCCGTGTTGTTCAAGGGTCAACTGTATGTAGTTGATGTATATCTGGATTACAGGATTAAAGGGTAGAAAAAAATTCCATTATAAGATAGTGAATCATGAAATAATGTATGAATATACTTCATGCTGAAGGTTGTTGCTCATCATTTAATGACACCACACCTTAATGGAATCAGGTAATTAGTGTCATTTGTCAAGTAAAGCTACCTTGTAAGTTTGCTAATTTACAACCAAGACAATTTCTAGCATTCTACATTATTCTAAGAAAGGTAGTTAAGGGGCGCCTGGGTGGCTCAGTGGGTTAAGCCGCTGCCTTCGGCTCAGGTCATGATCTCGGGGTCCTGGAATTGAGTCCCGCATCGGACTCTCTGCTCAGCAGGGAGCCTGTTTCCTCCTCTCTCTCTCTCTCTGCCTACTTGTGATCTCTGTCTGTCAAATAAATAAATAAAACCTTAAAAAAAAAAGAGAGAAAGGTAGTTAAGAAAACACTTTTTAGCATTCAATATTCTTTGTAGATTAACAAGGTAGAAATACATAAACCATCTTTTTTCAGAAAATTGTACTCAGAAATCTGTCAGTGCACACTAAGCTTCCTGGACTGACATGAAGATAGTTTCATAAGTGTCATGGGTAATTAGAAAATGTAGAATACCCAGGGATGTCAATAACCTAGATCAAAAGAATGGGATTCCTTGAATTATGAAAAAATGAGTCCTTTTGTATCACAATCATATCATTGGTGTGGAGTCTGAATGAAAATGAGGGTCTAACTCATATGGGAAAAGTGATCTCGAGAGAGGTGAACTATTATAAGTTTGAAGAAATTTTATTACATGGTATTTATTGGTTAATTGTAGTTTTTATTTATCATTTTCCCACAAGATAAGTCTTGACAATCTGCTTAATATTAACCATCGACAATGTGTTACATATTGGTGAGAGCATTCAAACTATGATCCTTAACACAAGGAGCTCACATCCCAAGACTTGCTTTAAAAATGATCTTCCTTATACATATGGACCTATTTTATCTACTTTATTGTGTGTGTGTTTGTTTAATCCCTATACCCAATGTGGGACTCAAACTCACCACTCTGAAGTCAGGGGTCAGAATGTTCTACCAACTGAGGCAGCCAGACCGCCCCTATTGTTTTTATCCTCTCTTTTTTCTTTTTTCGTAATAGCTATGTGCATCTCTTAAACTGGTCATTTAAGTAAACTTGGTATGTTGATGGGGAAACTGCCAACATATGAATTTGAATCCTGACTTTGCCACTTACTTGAAAAATGACCCTGAACAAGTCTCATAATCTTGCTGAACCCGTTTCCTCATCTATAAAGTGATAAACCTATATTTATCTCCTAAGGCTGTGAGGATTAAAAATGTGAAGTAGATGGTACACAGTATAAGCCCCCAAATGTTCTTTTTGTACATTAAGAAAAAATAAATTGGTTTTTGAGGTGTATTTTTTTAAAAAGTAGGGAAGATAAAGTATGAATGGGGTTAAGTATGCCATATGTCAATGTCAACCACGATGTTTCTGAAATATGATAGCGATTATGTAAATAGAACAAACGAAGATTTTGAAATCCAGTGTGAACAGGTTAAAGAGATCCGGGGGCTCGGTAAGAGGAGGGTCACAATCATAGCAACTAAAGTTATGTCAAAGAGACATTGATTTAGGTCTAACTATAAAAAATCACCAAGTTTTTAGGTGAAAATGGCAGAGTACTGGCAATTTCTTATGGTCCACTTAACAGATACTCAGAGGGGGTAAGAAAGGCATAAAGGGCATGGCGCAGTTAACCAGGGTTGTCGCTATTTTTAATACAGAATGGCTAGGCTCTTGCAGATGTGAATCAAGCATTTAGTAGCCTCTACTCTTTGAAGAGAAAAAGGGAATTGAAGAAGGGTCAAAATTCATGTCATTGGGTGTAGAACTCTGTTAGGCCCTTTGACATTCATGTTTCCAAAGGATTTAAGAAAACTTTACAAAAACACATTGAAGATTAAAAAAAAAAAAAAAAAAAAGTTAGGAAAACTGAGGATAAGGGAAAATACAGTAACACCCAGATCTCCTATTGTGATATGAACAGTGGCTAGCATAGAGCCTACCTCCTGAAATACTCTTTGGAAAGGAGAAAGTATACATGATGCGAGCTTGGTGCTTCCCTTCCTGAGAGGCAGCTGCAGTTCTGGATTCTTATGTAATGTGGCAGTAGTTGCCACTGAGTCTGCCTTGGACTGAGAAAATGGCTATCTTTTCATTAACACAAGCTGTACTTCAAGATTTGACTTCAGTACTGGAATAACTAAAAAAGGTGTTCTGTCCAGGGACTATCTTCATTTTCAGCATTAATACTCTTTAGTGTGGTCTGAGAGGGTCCTCTGAATTTGATTCTGTAGTACATGTATCTCTTAAGAGCATTGCATTAGAAGCAGAATAATTAGCTGTGGTAGATTCTTTTCTTTTCTTTTTTTTTTTTTTTAAAAGATTTATTTATTTGACAGAGAGAGATCACAAGTATGCAGAGAGGCAGCAGAGAGAGAGGGGGAAGCAGGCTCCCCACTGAGCAGAGCCAGATGTGGGGCTGGATCCCAGGACCCTTGAGATCATGACCTGAGCAGAAGGCAGAGGCTAACCCACTGAGACACTGAGACTTCCCAGTAGATTATTTTCTTTTCAGAAAAATTAGATGAAGTGTTTTTGCATCTTGTCAGAATGGTTTATGGTACCAAAGAAGTTTGAAAAGGATTTCTTCATTCCATTTGTGAAGTATCTATGAGGAAATAAATTCCTGTGGCCAAATACTTTGCTCTCTATGGGTGCCTGGACTAAGACTTTGTAAGAGAGGCATGGAGATAGTATCTTAAGGCCCATAAAACACATCGCCATTCCTGGAAAAACAGTTGATGAAAATGCCTGAAACCTCTCTTCTAGGGACAGAGCGATCCTCTATCCAACATATCCATGCCAGAAAAGTGGTAACACTGTGCCTTCCCTTTCTCTCCCACTCATTTTCACTTCTGTCCTCTTCAAGCCTCCCATTCCTCACCTCTCCAAATCAGCTTTTTCTATGATGCTTTAATTTTCCTTTAAAGTTTAAGTGTAAGCTTATACAGCATTTATGCTACTTACCTTTTATTCTATTTAAATATGAGATCAAAGTTCTTACTATTAGGCAAGATCAACCCCATTCTTGGGATCCAGAATTTCAAGCCTTGGTTTTTTTTTTTTTTTTTTTTGCATGTTTACGGTTTTTATTTCCTGGGGAAGTTCTGTCTTTTGTACAATTAAATGCCAAGTAACCACACAACATTTTTGATCCTATGTACATAGATCGCAAGCACTGAGGTGCAAATGTACTTAAGTGTCTCACAAATGGGCTAAGAATTCTTTTTAGTTAGCACACACAAAATCTAGTTCAGTTGCTTGGACTTTACAGTGCAATTCCCCAGCACAACTTTATCACACAAAATACAATAATCACAATAATTGAAATGCAAATTTTTGAGTCAGCTTTCTAGTAAACAGGATTATTGTGGACAATATTTTCGCTTCTTCAATTTAACCTCTCTTGGCAATTAGATCTAAAGGTAATAGGCAGAAACGTCTCTGTTAGCAAAACACACACACACATAAAGCCTGAGCATTCCTCCCGGACAACAGCAAGGTATCAGGGATGAAAAGGGCAAAGGAGTGTTAAAGTAATCCGATATGTGAAACGAGATTTTAAAGAATAATTAAAATGTTTCAAGAAAAAAATAACTTCCCTGAGAATCACTAATTTAAAAAGCGTTGGCAGTTGTTGATGGGCTTTCTCAGATGTCGACTTGTTACCAAGGCGATCAAGAAGCAGGGAATAATATATGTTTGAGCAGCAAAATGATTGTGAATGGATTAAAAAAAAAAGGATTCTGCCTCTTTGAATATATATACTTGCCACGAATTAAATGAAATATAAGTGCCCGCTTTGGTGCCACTGGCCAGAATGAAAGCTCTCCTCCAGTAAGTGAGGTGAACTGAGATTTTTGTTTTAAATGCCTGCCTCCAGGGTACGTACTAGTGGGAGACGGGTTGGAAACCTAGGGCTAAGGGGGATGGGAACGAGATGGTTCTGCCTGTGAATCTAAGAGCTGTTATGTGTGAGAGAAAATCCTCCTCCAGCCTCGGAGGGGGTGTCTCCCCCAATACCAGCTCCCTCCCCCCCGGGCTAGTGGGGCGGGTCTGGTTTGCTCAGTAGCTGCAGCGGCCGTAGCAGCAGCCCCGGGGCTGAGCGGCGGCGGCCTCCTGTTAGCGCAGGGAAGCGGCGGCTCCGAGAGCGCGAGGCCCTGGGGAGATCCGGCGGAGGCTGCCGCCGGGATGGAGACAGCGTCGAGTGGAACGGGAGCCGCCGGGGATGGATTTCCTCCCCAGCCCAGTCCCCTACAGCTTGGCTGGGCCTGCTCCAAGCACCTGCGAGGTGGAAGAGGCCTGCGTCTCGGGCCTGACAGCAGCCGGCGAACGAGGCGGGCACAGCGGGGTAACAGTTGAGCCGTAGCCGCTCTCGGGAACCTACGCCGCCACGGCCGCTTATTGTCTCTCCCCTTCCACCCGGGGGCAAACAGGAAGCGCGCCGGCAGGCCGAGCGACGGACGGGTATCCGGGCCAATGAGCACTGGCGACCGAGAGCGTGGTGGCGAATAAGCGCGGAGAAGAGAGGCGGGACTTCCGGGCGGGCTGTCACCCTCTTCCCCCCTTTTGGGCTGGAGGCTCCACCTTTTGTGTTTCCCGCACAGTCAATCAAAATAGGAAAAAAAAATCCCCGGACCGCTCCGGCCGTGTCCGCCGCCGCTTCCCGCATCCTCTCCCGCCGCCGCCGCCTTCGCTCCTCACCATGTGTAAGGCGGCGGGGAGCCCCGCCTGAGGTGCCCTAAACACACTATGACCGGTACGTAAAGCCGAGAGAGAGCAACCCTTGCTGCTGCCGCCGCCGCTGCCGCCGCCGCCGACCACAGCCAGCCCGGGGCCGCCGCCACCGCCGCCGGCTCCCGGCCCCGTGTGTGCGACCGAGTGTCTGTGAGAGGCAGAAAGCCGCACTCCCCTCCGCCTCCCTCCCCTCGCGGCCAGCCACCGTCCACCCCTTAAGCCCCAGCAACGCCGTGTCCCTGCCGGGCCCTGGGGCGGGCGGCCCGGTCCGCCGGGAGCGCATCCCCCCGTGTGCGGGCGCGGGCGGCGGGCGGGCGTGTGTGAGTGACTGACGGTGCGAGAGGAGCGAGCGCGAGTGAGAGCGAGCGGCGCGAAGGGAAAGGGGAGGAGAGGAGAGGAGAGGGGGCAGGGGCAGCGCGGGGAGGAGGAGGAGGAGGGAAAGAGGAGGAGGAGGAGGGTTACAGGCAGCGGCGGGCGGGGGCAGCAGCAGGAGGGGAGGAGGGATCCGCCGCCGCCGCCGCCGGGGGGCGGGTGGGGGAGGGGAAGGGGACTCGGTCCGGGCTTTCGGAGTAATTTCGCCTCGGCCCGCGGGCCCCCTCCCTCTCCTCCACCCGCCTTCCTCCCCACCCCCACCCCCCCCGCGCTGTGCCTGCAGCTCCCGAAAAGCCCGTGAAACAAGAGGAAATGGCTGCCTTGGACGTGGACAGTGGCGGCGGCGGCGGCGGCAGCGGCGGCGGCCACGGCGAATATCTGCAGCAGCAGCAGCAGCAGCACGGAAACGGCGCGGTGGCGGCGGCGGCGGCCCAGGTGAGGAGCGGCTGAGCCCCGGCCCGGCTCCCCCCTAGCGCCGCTTTCTCCTCCCCTCGCCTCTCCCCTCCCTCCGCGCCTCTCTCCTCCCCTCCCCCCGCCCCGGGAGCTGCCCGCCCGAGGCGCCAACGCTCCGACCCCGCCCGCGCTGCCCCTCCCGCCGTCTTTTTGTGAGTGTGTGTGTGTGTGTGTGTGTGTGTGAGTGAGTGTGTGAGAGAGTGTGAGCGAGCCAGCGTGTGCGCCCTCCCGGGGGTGGGTTCCGGGCGGAAGGTGGAGGCCCGGCGCGCAGCCCGCCGCCCGCCTTCCCGCGGACGGCGGAGTTGGTGTGCGTGCGAGCGGGAGGACGCGAGCCGGAGTCGAGAAGGAGGAGGAGGAGGAGGAGAGCGCGGGCTGGCGCTCGCCGGGGCTCAGCCTGCGGGGACCGAGGCGCACTTCCTGTGCGAGCGGCGGCCCGGCCCTAACCGCCACCCCTCCCCCTGTCTCCCTCTCTGAACCCGCCCATCGGGGGTAGGACACTCAGCCGTCACCGCTCGCCCTGCTGGCCGCTACCTGCAGCAAGATAGGGCCGCCATCGCCGGGCGACGACGAGGAGGAGGCGGCTGCCGCAGCCGGGGCCCCCGCCGCCGCCGGAGCGGTAAGTCTCGCGCGCTCGGCCCGCCCCCGCCAAGGCCCTGCGCCCGCCATACCGGGCCTGCGGCGCGCCCGCCAGCCCGAAAGGCCTCCCCGGCGCCCGCGCCTTCCGAGATCTGGACGGATCGCGCTGCCGGGGCGCCCTTTTGGGCTCCTTCGCATGCCTGTGTGGATCCGAGGCCAGCCCAGGCTTTCTCTAAATTGTCACTGCGGCGCCTCGATCCAAATGCACTACAAAATGAAGTCAGAGAGGGCGGGGGTAGAGGACTCCAAAATGGATGTTTGAGCAATTCATATCAGTGCTGAAAACTCCTTCGCTGAACACTACAAAATTTTCAAGCACAGCCTATCGGCCATAGATAGTATCAACTATAGAGGCAGTGTCTTTAGTTTCTAGTATCTTTGAACCTGGAGCTTTTTCTGCTGGAACTTACTAGGTCTTACTGATTTAATGCGTAAATCGCTAAAAAGAAACCAAAAAAGGAATGAAGGTTTACTCTTTGAATTACCCTTTTGTATGCAGCAGTGAACACTTTGTGAGTGCTTTTTTTAGAGGCCATTCTAAATTGTTGTATTTTAGTTTTTGCAGACGACTCAAATTTGCAGGAGTTCTTAAGTGGAATAAGTGAAACATTCGATTAGCGATCGTTGAAATTGGCGAAGTTACTAAAATGATGCATTGGCTTTTGAAATTGAGTATTAAATGCCAGTGTTAGAAACAAAAGTACGTGTAAGGAATTGTATTTACATGCATGCTAACGTATACCGTACTTACAGTTCAGTTTGGTTGGCAAAGCTGTATTTTCATCTTACTGTGATTACTGGTCTGATAAGGTTTGGTGGGATTCTGTTTGTAGGGTTTTTAGTTTGGGGGCGGGAGGGGGGAGGAGCTGGTCAGTGTGTTGTATGAGGGCGTAACACAAATTGATAGACAAAATTTTTAAGACTGTTAATTGTGATTTGTATCTGTGTGAATCATCGTTGTTGTGTTAAACATGTAGATGTGTTCACTTATTAAAATACTAAAAAGCTCTCCTAGTCACTTTTGGTTTCTTTTGAGGTGGATTATAGAATTGATTTGTGTAGTGGTATTTTGGTTGGTCACTATGGACAAAAAAGTATGATACTTGTTATAATCTGCAGGAAATTATAGGTATGTGAAGCTGATGTTAAGCTGTAAAATATTTGTAATTTTAGTGCTTCAAATTATACTGTAGAGGAATAGCTTTAATGTCTTAAAAGTATTCTTCAAAAGTACTGTGCTTTTTGTAAGCTGATTAAAATATGAAAGTGTAAAATCACGTTTGTGAGAGGCATTGTTACTTCTAAACAAAACTAGCCCCACAGTGCCAAAACAAATTGTTTATCTTAAAAACACTGCTCAAGTAAAAGTGCAAAGCAGATTGCTTCTACTTGCCTTTTACAGTATTTTCAGTTAGAATGAGAAACTTCATGTGACTGCAATTTAACAAGTTTATATAGCTCACTGATGGGGGCGGGGAGAAGTGAAGGAGGAAGTTATGGGTGAAAAATTTGTATGTGTACTTGTATATGTGAATCTCAGCCCTGGCAATAGAAAACACTGTCTCTGGTCTTATGCTATTGTGGTTATATACTTGTAGGGAGGTTGTTTCCATCCTCTTCAACTCCTCTCAGCTACCAAATCTCTACTGACATCACATTTCCCACCAGATGAACATGAACTAGAATCAGTAGGAGCACTTTTTTCTTTGTACATTTGGTATGCATTCATAAAATTTTTCACTAAGTACAATTAGTAAGATTGGCTTGAATATGTTTGCCTTAGCCACTGGGAAAATTAGTTTTCCAGTTTAAAAGTGAATTTCAGACGTGTACATCTTAAAAAATGAAAGAGATTTTAAGTGATTTTTATGGGCATTTTTTCTGTTTAAAAATGTGCTTAGATAATTTTATTGTAATCACTCAGAATTACTGGGAATCATAAGAGGTCTGGAGAAAAAGAGCTTTATTGTAGTTGTGATTTATTTTATTTTATTTTGCAATTTTTATTTATAAAAAAGTTGAAGAAATAAAACTGAGTTACCTTCTGCCCTTCATCCAGCTTCCCCTAATGTAGTGCATTTGTCTAAACTAGGAAACTAACAGCAATACAGTATTATTAATTATGCTACAGACTTCATTCTTGTTTCACTTTTTTCCCCCACCAGTGCCCATTTTCTGTTCCAGGATCTAATCCAGGGTACTGCACTGCATATAGTGTCGTTGTGTTTAAAATCAAATAGAAATATGCATATAAATTCAACTTTGTGCTAGCATAGTTTGGTATTTTAAGATTACAAGGGCATTGAAAAGCCAGTCAGCTGTACTGGAGATTTAAGTGTCTTGAATTTAGAATTAACTATAATATGATATGGGTTCTTTCTGGATCCTGGCCAAGAATGGTTAGCTCCAGTACTGTGCTAAAAATCATAAACCATTCTCACCTATAATGTCCCACAGCATGGACTCCCAAAGTTGGTTTGATGGCAAGACTCTTTTTTGTACTTTATTATTAAAAGTTGTAGAGTTAATTTTAGTAATCAGGAAATATAAGATGTAGAGTTTCATGCAATATTAGTTTATCTAATCTATATTGATGTGAATTTCTAAGTTATTAATTCGCTTATTTCATTTGTACCTTAAAGTGTAATCAGTTAATTGGATAATTGTTTTTATTTGAAATTGGTTTTGAGTTCTTCATTGTTTCTTGAAGACTTAAAGAAACTTGAGTAATTGCCTGAGATTGGTTCTTAGTTTGTTTCTACCTTAGCTTCATACTTGTTTTTGTTTCCAGTAACACTCTGCCCTTGCCTTTTTCTGGCTTTCAAAAAGCCACTTGTGGGAACTGAGAAGTTTATAATCCTTTCTGAATGCTATGCAATAAGGGGTATGAATTTTTCTTTTTTCCTTTCCACAGGTATTATCTGAGAAGATAGCCTCTTTTTTTTCCGTTCAACTGCCCCTCCCCCCCCCCCTCCATTTTTATGCCTGGTTGCACAGGAGAATGCCCTTGTAATGAATTGCTATAGCAACGTCCCAGGGCTACTCTTGGTTTTGGTCCTTTTTATCCTGTTATCATGTGTTTATGTACAGAAGGACACTTAAGAGTACCTTCAGTTTCAACTTTTTAGAATAATGCCAACTTCCTTGTCAAATGGTGTTTTGTTAGTTGTCTGGTAAGAATATTAGAATTCCTGAAAGAAACACTGGTTGATTTTTCTTGAGGGTTATCTTGAACCTGAACCAAATACTAGTTCTTGCCTGGGTTATATGTTTTTATGTCTCTCTTCTTTTATTTCTATAGTGTTTCCATAGCCTAACATCAAACATTTTTATAACTGTTCTTTGGTCTCAGATGATTTTCTGAGTCATCTCTTTTAGTGGTGTGCTGCTGATAAAATTTCTCTTACAAATGAAAGGGGATTGATCAGTTCTGTCATTTTCTTTGCAATGATTTTAAACTAAATACTTTTAAGTATTCACTCAATAAATATTTACTGGTCTTTATGCCAAAAGTTGTACTAGGCATTCAGATCATTCTCTGTTCTCATAATCTTACTAATCATAATGTTATCTTAGGATTGTATAGTGCTTTATAGTTTGTAAAGCATAACGCTTTCTTCTGGTTCTTATGACGCCACTAGGTAATAATTTTCCCATTTTAAACATAAAAATGAGTCCTGCTCTAGATCACACACAATTCCACAGTTCTAGCTAGGACTAGAAGTCAGTTCTGAATCTTTTCCTTTCTAGTGTAATGCATGCCCCTCCCCCAAGCATAATGGTAAAAATCATGAAGTCTGATAGTTTTCTGACTTGGTGTTTTCTCTCCAGTTCCATTAAAAAATTTAACT